>NC_057809.1:350650386-350950386 GCF_018294505.1 Triticum aestivum | reverse complement strand
TATGATCGAGATTCAATAAACCATTCATTTTAGGTGCAAGACCATTGAAGGTATTATTCAAATAAACAGAGTAACCATTATTCTCCTTAAATGAATAACCGTATTGCGATATACATAATACGATCATGTCTATGCTCAACGCAAACACCAATCTCGATGGTAGAGGGAGCGTGCGATGCTTGATCACATCAAGCTTGGGAAAAACTTCCAACACATATCGCCAGCTCACCTTTAGCTAGTCTCCGTTTACTCCGCAGCCTTTTATTTCGAATTTACTAACACTTAGCAATCAAGCCGATATCTAATACCATGGTGCTACTAGGAGTACTAGTAAATTACACATTAACACAATGTATATCCAATATACTTCTATCGACCTTGCCAGCCTTCTCATCTACCAAGTATCTAGGGTAATTCTGCTCCAGTGGCTGTTCCCCTTATTACAGAAGCACTTAGTCTCGGGTTTGGGTTCAACCTTGGGTTTCATCACTAGAGCAGAAGCTGATTTGCCGTTTCATGAAGTATCCCTTCTTGCCCTTGCCCTTCTTGAAACTAGTGGTTTCACCAACCATCAACAATTGATGCTCCTTCTTGATTTCTACTTTTGTGGTGTCAAACATCGCGAATATCTCAAGGATCATCATATATGTCCCTGATATATTATAGTTCATCACGAAGCTCTAGCAGCTTGGTGGTAATGAGTTCGGAGAAACATCACTATCTCATCTGGAAGATCAACTCCCACTCGATTCAAATGATTGTTGTACTCAGACAATCTGAGCACAAGCTCAACAATTGAGCTTTTCTCCCTTAGTTTTCCGGCTAAGAAAATCGTCGGAGGTCTTATACCTCTTGACATGGGCACGAGCCTGAAATCCCAATTTCATCCCTCGAAACATCTCATATGTTTCGCGACGTTTCAAAACGTCTTCGGTGCCTCAACTCTAAACCATTTAACTGAACTATCACGTAGTTATCAAAATGTGTATTTCAGATGTTCGCAACATCCACAGACGACGTTCGAGGTTCAGCACACTGAGCGGTGCATTAAGGACACAAGCCTTCTATGAAGCAATGAGGACAATCCTCAGTTTATGGACCTAGTCCGCATAATTGCTACTATCAACTTTCAACTAAATTTTCTCCAGGAACATATCTAAACAGTAGAACTGAAGCGTGAGCCATGACATAATTTGCGAAGACCTTTTGACTATGTTCAGGATAATTAAGTTCATCTTATGAACTCCCACTCAGATAGACATCCCTCTAGTCATCTAAGTGATTACATGATCCGAGTTAACTAGGCCGTGTCTAATCATCACGTGAGACGATGATTGTATGTTCTATATGACTCATGTTCGACCTTTCGGTCTTCTGTGTTCCGAGGCCATGTCTGTGCATGCTAGGCTCGTCAAGTCAACCTAAGTGTTTTCATGTGTAAATCTGTCTTACACCCGTTGTATGTGAACGTTGGAATCTATCACACCCGATCATCACGTGGTGCTTCGAAGCAACAAACTGTCGCAACGGTGCACAGTTGGGGGGAGCACTTTCTTGAAATTATTATGAGGGATCATCTTATTTACTACCATCGTTCTAAGTAAACAAGATGCAAAAACATGATAAACATCACATGCAATCAAATAATAGTGACATGATATGGCCAATATCATATAGCTCCTTTGATCTCCATCTTGGGGCTCCATGATCATCTTGTCACCGGCATGACACCATGATCTCCATCATCGTGTCTCCATGAAGTTGCTCGCCAACTATTACTTCTACTACTATGGCTAACACATTTAGCAATAAAGTAAAGTAATTTACATGGCGTTTCTCAATGACACGCAGGTCATACAAAAAATAAAGACAACTCCTATGGCTCCTGCCGGTTGTCATACTCATCGACATGCAAGTCGTGATTCCTATTACAAGAACATGATCTCATACATCACATATATATCATTCATCACATCCTTTGGCCATATCACATCACAAAACACTTGCTGCAAAAACAAGTTAGACGTCCTCTAATTGTTGTTGCAAGTTTTTTACGTGGCTGCTATAGGTTTCTAGCAAGAACGTTTCTTACCTACGCCAAAACCACAACATGAATTGCCAATTTATATTTACCCTTCATAAGGACCCTGTTCATCGAATCCGATTCGACTGAAGTGGGAGAGACAGACACCCGCCAGCCACCTTATGCAACTAGTGCATGTCAGTCGGTGGAACCGGTCTCACGTAAGCGTACGTGTAATGTTGGTCCGGGCCGCTTCATCCCATGATGCCGCCGAATCAAGATAAGACAAGTAACGACAAGATAATTGACAATATCGATGCCCACAACTACTTTGTGTTCTACTCATGCATAGTAAGTACGCATAGACCTAGCTCATGATGCCACTGTTGGGGAACGTAGCAGAAATTCAAAATTTTCTACGCATCACCAAGATAAATCTATGGAGTAATCTAGCAACAAGGGGAAGGAGAGTGCATCTACATACCCTTGTAGATCGCTAAGCGGAAGCGTTCAAGTGAATGGGGTTGATGGAGTCGTACTCGTCGTGATCCAAATCACCGATGATCCTAGTGCCGAACTGACGGCACCTCCGTGTTCAACACACGTACAGCCCGGTGACGTCTCCTACGCCTTGATCGAGCAAGGGGAGAAGGAGAGGTTGGGGAAGACTCCATCCAGCAGCAGCACGATGGCGTGGTGGTGGAGGAGGAGCGTGGTACTCCAGCAGGGCTTCGCCAAGCACCGCAAGAAACAAGGAGGGAGAGGGGTAGGGCTGCGCCAAGAAGGAGATTGAATCATGTCTATGGCAGCCCAAAACCTCAAGTATATATAGGGGGAGGGGAGGGGCTGCACCCCCACCTAGGTTTCCACCCCTAGGGGTGGCGGACAGCCCTAGATCCCATCTAGGGGGGCGGCCAAGGGGGGAGAGAGGGGGGCGCACCACTAGGTGGGCCTTAGGCCCATCTGAGCCTAGGGTTTGCCCCCTTCCACTCTCCCTTGCGCCTTGGGCCTTGGTGGGTGGGGCGCCAGCCCACCAGGGGCTGGTCCCCTCCCACACTTGGCCCATGCAGCCATCCGGGGCTGGTGGCCCCACTTGGTGGACCACCGGGACCCTCCCGGTGGTCCCGGTACATTACCGATAAAACCCGAAACTTTTCCGGCGACCAAAACAGGACTTCCCATATATAAATCTTTACCTCCGGAACTCCTCGTGACGTCCGGGATCTCATCCGGGACTTCGAACAACATTCGGTAACCACGTATATCTATTCCCTATAACCCTAGCGTCATCGAACCTTAAGTGTGTAGACCCTACGGGTTCGGGAACCATGCAGACATGACCGAGATAACTCTCCGGTCAATAACCAACAGCGGGATCTGGATACCCATGTTGGCTCCCACATGTTCCAAGATGTTCTCATCGAATGAACCATGATGTCGTGGATTCAATCAATCCTGTATACAATTCCCTTTGTCTATCGGTACGATACTTGCCCGAGATTCGATCGTCGGTATCCCGATACCTTGTTCAATCTCGTTACCGGCAAGTCTCTTTACTCGTTCCGTAACACATCATCCCGTGATCAACTCCTTGATCACATTGTGCACATTATGATGATGTCCTACCGAGTGGGCCCAGAGATACCTCTCCGTTTACACGGAGTGGCAAATCCCAGTCTCGATTCGTGCCAACCCAACAGACACTTTCGGAGATACCTGTAGTGTACCTTTATAGCCACCCAGTTACGTTGTGACGTTTGGCACACTCAAAGCATTCCTACGGTATCCAGGAGTTGCACAATCTCATGGTCTAAGGAAATGATACTTGACATTAGAAAAGCTTTAGCATATGAACTACATGATCTTATGCTAGGCTTAGGATTGGGTCTTGTCCATCACATCATTCTCCTAATGATGTGATCCCGTTATCAACGACATTCAATGTCCATGGTCAGGAAACCGTAACCATCTATTGATCAACGAGCTAGTCAACTAGAGGCTTACTAGGGACATGGTATTGTCTATGTATCCACACATGTATCTAAGTTTCCTATCAATACAATTCTAGCATGGATAATAAACGATTATCATGAACAAGGAAATATAATAATAACCAATTTATTATTGCCTCTAGGGCATATTTCCAACAGAATGAACACCCATGAATCATCTAGAACAAAAATGATTCCATGGTGATTTCCGCTGGTTCATTAACAGCGAGGGACGTACTGCGATAAGAAATGAGTGAATATTTCGCTAATTAAGTTGATTACCTTCTCCATGAGAAAAATCCCCGGCCCAATCCCGCAAAAAACCCTAGTCGACCAGAGTCTAGAATGTCGGTGCAGATAGGCTATGGAAAGCGGTGGAGGCGAAATCAGGTGCTGTTTGGAACGCGACCTATGGCCGCCGCCAGCAACCGTCAAGCTTAGGGTGCAGAGTTGCAGAGGAGTCCGTGGTGAGTGAGTGGGGACGAAGTGGGGGAGGGTTTTATTTTCCTTTTGCATGTGTGTGTGAACACACACGGTTCGCAGAGGCGACGGAGATGAACCTTGTGCGATAGTAAATCACCGAGATTGAATGGGAATCCAAATTTCCTTTGTCTTTCATCCATGAGTTTTTTTTCTACGATGAACATAACCCCTGCTAATCACCATGTTCAAATTTGACACTTTTCCGGGTTCATTTACAATATTTAGGGGATTATGTGCATTTCGTAGGCATTAATCCGCGTAATTCAAATTCAAACAATTGGTGCATGAAAGGGTGCACAAGAACGGTCTGGAAAAACCATACTCATGGTATTTAGTAATTTCTCAAGACTTTTACAAGGAATGGGCAGAGATTTCAATGGAGTCAACCACAAATGTGTCATTTACTGGGTTATCAACTATAGAACAATTAAATATGTGCTTGAAAAACATGACGGCTGGCATGGTGCCATGGTACGGCCTCACCGTGCCCTTGTTAAAAGCTGAGAAGGTTTGATTTATGTCGTCATGCATGCCCTTCATAAATCAAACCATCATCGAGGAAGTTCAATGCTGTCGAGAGGGAAATCACCAAGATTGAAGGGGAATCCAAATTTCCGTCCAAGTTTGCCTTTCAGATTTTTTTCCAACGATCAACATACCGCCTCAAATGAAATGGGTTCAAATTTGCCATTTTTCCAAACTCATTTACCATATTTAGGGGATTGTGTGCATTTTGTAGGCATTAATTTTGCACATAATTCAAATTCGAACAATCGGTGCATGAAAAGGTGCACAAGAACGGTCTTGAAAACCATGCTCGTGATATACAAAAAATGAAACACATGGTTGGAAAACATGACTCCTGGTGTGTTGCCATGGTATGGCCTCACCATGCCCCTGGAAAAAATTGGAGAATGTTTTCCTTATGTCGTGATGCGCACCTTTCATAAAATGAACCATCATCCAAGTAAGTTTCATGGTTTCGAGGGGAAATCACCAGGATTGAAGGGGGATCCAAATTTCCTTTGTCCTTTGTCCACGAGTTTTTTTTCCATGATGAGCATACAGCCTGCAAATCACCGTGTTCAAATTTGGCACATTTCCGGGTTCATTTGCCATATTTAGGGGATTATGTGCATTTCCTAGGCATTAATGCGCATAATTCAAGTGCAAACAATCCATGCATTAAAGGGTCCACAAGAATGACCTAGAAAACCATGCTCATGCCATTTAGTAAATTCTCATCCCTTTTACAAGGAATGGACAGATATTTCGACGAAATGTGTGGCAATAGTCAACCACAAATGTTTGTTTGTTGGGTTTTAAACTATAGAAAAAATGAAATAAATGCTTAAAATACATGACGCCTGGCATGGTTCCATGGTATGACCTCACCATGCCCTGGTAAAAATTAGAGAAGGTTTGGCTTATGTCATCATGCACGCCCTTCATAAATCGAAACATCACCGACGAAGTTCCATGCTTTTGAGAGGGAAAATCCCCAAGATTGAAGGGGAATCCTAATTTCCGTCCTAGTTTGTCATTCAATTTTTTTCCAACGATCAACATACCGCCTCAAATGCAACATGTTCAAATTTGACATTTTCCCGGGCTCATTTAAAATATTTAAGGGATTATGTGCATTTTCTAGGCATTAATGAACATAATTCAAATTCGAACAATTGGTGCATGAAAAGGTGCACAAGAACGGTCTGGAAAACAATGCTCGTGTTATTTAGCACATTATCATGCCTTTTACAAGGAATAGGCAGATATTTCAAGGAAATGTGTGGCAATAGTCAACCATAAAAGAGTCATTTACTCGGTTAAAAACTATACAGAAAATGAAACACATGGTTGGAAAACATGATGCCTGGCTTGGTGCCATGGTATGGCCTCACCATGCCCTGGTAAAAATTGGAGAATGTTTTCCTTATGTCGTGATGCGTGCCTTTCATAAATTGAACCATCACCAAGGAAATTTCATGGTTTCAAGGGGGAATCACCAATATTGAAGGGGTGTCCAAATTTCCTTTGTCCTTTGTCCATGAGTTTTTTTTCTACGATGAACTTACAACCTGCAAATCGTCGTGTTCACATTTGGCACGTTTACGGGTTCATTTGCCATATTTAGGGGATTATGTGCATTTCCTAGGCATTAATGGACATAATTCAAGTTCAAATAATCGATGCATGAAAGGGTCCACAAGAACGGCCTAGAAAACCATGCTTGTGCCATTTAGTAAATTCTCATGCCTTTTACAAGGATTGGACAGATATGTCGATGAAATGTGTGGCAATAGTCAACCACAAATGTCTGTTTGTTGGGTTTTCAACTATAAAAAATGAAATAAATGCTTTAAAACATGACGCCTGGCATGGTGCCACGGTATGACCTCACCATGCCTTAGTAAAAATTTGAGAAGGTTTGGCTTATGTTGTCATGCACACCCTTCATAAATCGAACCATCACCGAGGAAGTTCCATGCTTTCGAAAGGGAAATCTTCAGGATTTAAGGGGAATCCAAATTTTCTTCATTCTTTGCCCTGGAATTTTTTTCTACGACGAACATACACCCTACAAATCACCGTGTTCAAATTTGGCATTTTTCCGTGCTCATTTACCATATTTAGGTGATTATGTTCATTTTCTAGGCATTTAGCACATATAAATCCAATCCAGCTACAGGTGCATGGGTGTGATGTGAGGGACATGCATTGCCGTTCGATCGTGGTGTATCCAATGGTGCACACGCACGATCCGCGTGGCTGGGGTTCCGGCCAACCAAAACGTAACAGACAATAGGCTCAGAGCACACTGTTTTCGGAAGCGATGGAGATGAACCGTGTGCAATAATGAACAAGCAAAATTATAAGGGAAGCCAAATTTCTGTTATCGTTTGTGGTTGAGCTCTTGAATACCACCGCACTATATGGATGCCCGGCCCCTACGTCCCAGAGCTCTCTCCAGGCGTCGTCCATGGCACCGTGGCGCACAGTAACTGGTAAGGAAGCGATGCCATCCCACCGCGCCGCATTCCTTGCCGTGCGCGACCGCGCACATGGTAAGGAACCGATGGCATCTCGCCGCGCCGAGTTTATCACCGCCGGCAGCCAGACAGTTACATGGGCGGACTTTCAGGATGCCATGGCCAAATGGGTGGTGGATCTAGAGACGGCCAAAGCCGCACAGAAGGAGCAGAAAAGGTAGAAAGCTGTCAAGAAAAGAGAGTCCTGCCACCACAAGAAAATAGAGGCCACACGCCATGGTGAGGAGAGCTTCGCGGATATCGAAGCACGGAGGGCTACCGCCTACAAGGTCAGGAAGGAGAACGCCGGCGTCTGGCCAACATGCCCTGATGGCAGCATGTGAGAAGTAGTTTAAGTTTGTAGTATTAGATCAAATTACTAGTAGTACTTTAAGTTTGTAGTATTAACGTACAATGTCAGTAAGAGCATCCTTTGAGGGCTTTGAGCGTTGATTAGCATGTGTGCCCATCTGCGTTTTTTGCATTAATCATTAGAAAATCCCAAAACACATGGTTTCTATGACGTACCCGTCTGCGTTTTTTGCGTTAATGACCCATAAGTCAGTTACTAGTGCAATATTTCCTAATAAACCTGGCGTACCATTGACCAAAAAAATCAAGTACACGTGTACATTTTTTTGGAGACGGGATCTGCCAACTTTCTTTTTTCTCGCACATGAGTATTTTATGCGCTTCATCTGCGTTGTGTGTTTCCCTCGCCCAAGTTTCAAATTTCGCACCGAAATTTTCATTAGGCGCGCGATTTTAGAATTTATTCCTCCAACTACATCCCCTCCCCCTCAGTATCCCCCTCCCTCGCACCTCCCCCTATCGGCATCTCAAACCGTCGCCGCCGCAAACACAACTTCAACCACATCTACATTCTGATTGGATCCAGTCAGGTAGGGGGACATGCATTGCCGTTCGATGGTGCGATGGTGCTGATGGTGGTCCATGGCGTGATGGCCGTTGTGCGTGTTGACTCGGAGGAACACCTCGCCTCCGTCGCCGCCTACATGGTGCAGGCTCTACCTAGATGAAGTCCCCCAGCGACTACCCCCAGGACTTAACAGGTTAGATCTGACCAGCTAAATCTTACCAATACCACTTGCAATGGCTATGATTTGTACGGTTGATGTATTAAGCATGTTCGTGCCTTGTTTATTTCAGTAATACACACTGTGTGATGTTCAAATATTACCGTGTCCATCTCAATTTCATCAATACCAGCGACAAACTTACAATACATGACTCAGGATATCACTAGAGATGCCGCCCATTTGCTATTTTTAGTGGATGCTAACCCAGTTGCACATAACATGCCTGCCCATGTACTTACGCAGGGTCATAACGACCGATGGTTTTGTTTGCCATCGAGGTGAGCTGCATCCCATGTCTTACAGTATTTCACATAATTTGTGCAATTGCAGTTTTACTTTTACCCATTTACTGGTTGCCTGTAGGTACACATGTCAGTGGCACTTATCCACACTTCGACCCGGAGAAACAGTTCACATCCGCCATCACTGACTTTGGGCGAGCTCTGGCCAAGATGAAGGGCCCCAGCAACTACCTCTCAGGACTTACCAAGTATGTACTCACCAGTTCAATCTTACCAATACAAGTTGCAATTAATGGCTATGTTCTATATGGTCAATATATTAAGCATGTTCTAGTAAACATGCCTAACACGTTTTTGCTACTATCCCTACCTTTTTATAGACATCTGGGCCATTTTCTGCTCTGGCAGCACCTGCCTTGTGATGTTTAACTATTGCAATTGCATTTTCATCAGTATCGGTTTCAATGTCTATTAAGCCTGTTGCAATTAACAATTGAATCAATTTTTAAATAGTGGCATTTCAATGGCTACAAACTTACAAAACATGACTTAGGATGTTGTTAAGCCTGTTGCAATTAACAGTTGTATCCATTTTTTAATCTGTCCATTTGCTACCATGATACTCTCCGCAATGAAGGTATACTAGAGATGCTGCCCCAGTTGCTATTTTTGGTGGATGATAACCCTGGTGTACTTAATATGCTGGTCCATGTACTTACGCAGGGTCATAATGGCCGATGCTGTTGTTTGCCGTCAAGGTTAGCTACATCCCATGTCTTACAGTATTTCACATGATTTGTGCAATTGCAGTTTAACTTCTACCATTTACTGGTTGCCTGTAGGTACACATGTTAGTGGCACTGATCCACGCTTCAACCTGGAGGAACAGCCCGCCTCCGCCGCCGCTGACTTTGGGTGGGCTCTGGCCAAGATGAAGTGCCCAACAACTACCTCTCAGGACATACCAAGTATGTACTCACCAGTTCAATCTTACCAATACCAGTTGCAATTAATGGCTATGTTTTGTACTGTCGATGTATTAAGCATTTTGTAGTAAAGATGCCTAACATGTTTGAGCTATTTTTCCTACCTTTTTATAGACAACTAGGCCATTATCTACTCTTGCAGCCCCTGCCCTGTGATGTTTAACTCTGCGAATTGCATTTTTATCAGTGCCGGTTTCAATGGCCATTAATCCTGTTGCAATTAACAGTTGTATCCAATTTTAAAGAGTTGTATTTCAATGGCTACAAACTTACAAAACATGAATTAGGATGTTGTTAAGCCTGTTGCAATTCTTTAATCTGTCCCTTTGCTACCGTGCTACTCTTTCGAAATGAAGATATCACTACAGATGTTGCCGTTTTATTACCATTTGCTATTTTTGGTGGATGTTAACCCTATTTTAGTTAACATTGGATTTCCATGTACTTACACAGGGCTACAATGGGGGATGCTGTTGTTTGCCATCGAGGTTAGCTACATCCCATGTCTTATACACCAACTATTCCGAAATATATATATTTTTAGATATTCCAATATAGACTACATAAGGAGTTAAACGAGTGAATCTAGATTCTAATCTAAACTCTATCTATAATTCTATATACATCCCTATGTAGTTCATATTGAAATCTCAAAAAAAACTTGTACTTAGGAACATATGTAGTTGTATTTTACATCATTTGTGCAATCTCAGGTTAGCTTCTAACATTTACTGGTTGCTTGTAGGTACATATTTGAGGGGTAGTGATCCACGCTTCGATCCCTTTTGCGTATGGGGCAATGAGATATTCATGAACAAGCGTCAAGTGAGGAAACTACGAAAGATTGTTAGGCGAAAGAAACAGGTTATTGGAATTAAGCTCTTTGTTTACACTTTGTCGAAGACAACAGTGAACTTTATGATGGTAAGTAATGTGTTTCCTTTCCCCCTGCCCACAACAAGTTACTCTATTAGACCTCAGTATCTGATATTTTTCTCTTTTCAGTGGTTTCCGAAGCTATTTACTGATGATTACCTTGCAAACTACATGACCGGAGTAGAGGCAACTAAGGTTAAAGTATATAATTCATTCTACCATGATAATGCTCTAGAAGTCTTCCCGAAGGCAGTGAAGGATGGGCGGGCGATCGTCAGAAGGGGTTGGACAAAAGTGGTTCGTGCCTATGGCATGCAGGAAGGCACATTACGGGCATTCCGCTTCTTCAACACTGTCTGTAGTCAAAATGATTTACACTTGTCTCTTCACCCTTACCGCCTTTAAATACTCCGGTTCATCATAGTTAATGCTGCCTAATCCTGTAATTATTGAGCATATTGTACTGGCAATTTAATTTATGGATTCTTTGTTGAACCATTGTGCTGAGAATTTGAATTGCACGATTCGTATTTCAAAATTTCCAATTAGAATAATAAATTACAGGAAAAAATAAAAATAGAACAGACGGTCATGGACCTTTGCAAACGGTTCTAGCAGTAAAAGTGCTTGCGATGGATAGCCCAATGCCACACAGTTTTCTACATCAAATTGTGTGTGATGTAGTTAATCAAAGCAAATAGTTAACCAAGGCAGAGCGTGTGTGATAGTTACACCTTTCACACAAAAGGGTATACATAAAACCGTGTGGGATGTACATCCGAACGGAAACGTTTTCCCTGGATTGACTGTGTGGGATGTACATAAGAACGGAAAAGTATTCCTTGGATTCACCCTATGTGATATACATACCAACGAAACGTTTTTCTGGGATTCACCGTGTGGGATGTACATACCTACGGAAATGATTTCTGGGATTCATCGTGTGGGATGTACATACCTACGGAAATGATTTCTAGGATTCACCGTGTGGGATGTACATACCTACGAAAATGATTTCTGGGATTCACCGTGTGGGATGTACATACCTACGGAAATGAATGGGTTTCGATGCCTCGCCCGATCGCACATGGCCCCAACCTTGGTCCCAGGAGGGCTTATCCCCGATAATTTCTGGGTTGTGTGGGAAGGACACCCTATCGCACACACTCACCTGGTTACAGTTCCAAATGTCTTCGCGGAAAGGGGTTTTAAACCGTTTGTTTAGGACTGACGCGCACTAGTGTGTGCAGTACTTCGTTTCAATAACTAATAGATTTTGCAATTAGTATATGAGTTCTTTACGAATAATATTGAGTCCATGGATTATACGCACTCTCACCCTTCCACCATTGCTAGCCCCTCTTGTGCCGCGCAACTTTCGCCGGTACCATAAACCCACCATATACCTTCCTCAAAACAGCCACCATACCTACCTATTATGGCATTTCCATAGTCATTCCGAGATATATTGCCATGGAACTTTCCACCGTTCTGTTTATTATGACACGCTCCATCATTGTCATATTGCTATGCATGATCATGTAGTTGACATCGTATTTGTGGCAAAGCCACTATTCATAATTCTTTCATACATGTCACTCTTGATTCATTGCACATCCCGGTACACCGCCAGAGGCATTCACATAGAGTCATATTTTGTTCTAAGTATCAAGTTGTAAATCTTGAGTTGTAAGTAAATAAAAGTGTGATGATCTTCATTATTAGAGCATTGTCCCATGTGAGGAAAGGATGATGGAGACTATGATTCCCCCATAAGTCGGGATGAGACTCCGGACGAAAAAAGAGGCCAAAAAAATGAGAGGAGGCCCAAATAATAAAAACAATGAGAGAAAATAGAGAGGGGGGCAAGGATACTATGCTTTTACCACACTTCTGCTTCAAAGTAGCACCATGATCTTCATTATAAGATAGTCTCCTATATTGTCACTTTCATATACTAGTGGGAATTTTTAGTATAGAACTTTTCTTGTATATTCCAATGATGGGCTGCCCCAAATTGCCCTAGGTCCTCATGAGCAAGCAAGTTGGTTGCACACCCACTTAGTTTCCTTTTGACCTTTCATAAACTTATAGCTCTAGTGCATCCATTGCATGTCAATCCCTACTCACTCACATTGATATCTATTAATGGGCATCTCCATAGCCCGTTGATACGCCTAGTTGATGTGAGATTATCTCCTTCCTTTTGACATCTCCACAACCGCTGCCTGTTCCACCTATAGTGTTATGTCCATGGCCCACGCTCATGTATTGCGTGAAAGTTGAAAAAGATTGAGAACATCAAAAGTATGAAACAATTGATTGGCTTGTCATCGGGGTTGTGCATGATTTGAATATTTTGTGTGATGAAGATGGAGCATAGCCAGACTATATGATTTTGTAGGGATAAGCTTTCTTTGGCCATATTATTTTGAGAAGACATAATTTCCTTGTTAGTATGCTTGAAGTATTATTGTTTTTATGTCAATATTAAAAAAAATTGTATCATACGGATCTAAACATTGATGCCACAATAAAAGAAATTACATGGATAAATATGTCAGGTAGCATTCCACATCAAAAATTATGTTTTTATTATTTACCAAACGGAGGACGAGCAGGAGTTAAGCTTGGGGATGCTTGATATGTCTCTAATGTATCTACAATTTTTGATTGTTCCATGCTATTATATTGTATGTTTTGGATGCTTTATATGCATTAATATGCTATTCTATATTATTTTTGAGACTGACCTACTAACCTAGAGCCCAGTGCCAATTTCTGTTTTTTCCTTGTTTTAGAGTTTCGCAGAAAAGGAATACCAAATAGAGTCCAAACGGAATAAAACTTTCACGATGATTTTCTTCGACTAGAAGGAATCCCGAGGACTTGGAGTGCAAGTCAGGGAAGCAACGAGGTACCCACCAGGATGGAGGGCACACCCAGGGGGTAGGGTGCGCCCCCACCCTTGTGGGCCCCTCGTGACTCCACTGACCTATTTCTTCCTCCTATATATTCTCATATATCCCCAAAACAATAGAGGGAGCCACAAAAACACTTTTCCACGGCTGCAACCTTCTGTACCCATGAGATCCCATCTTGGGGCCTTTTCCGGCGTCCTGCCGGAGGTGGATTTGATGCCCCTTGAAGCTATGTCAGTATTTCCCCAAAGACGAAGGGATGATGCAGCACATCGACGGTAGGTATTTGCCTCAGATGTGAAACCAAGGTTATCAAACTAGTAGGATAACCAAGAAACACAACGTAAACAACACCTGCGCACATATAACAACTACTCGCAACCCGATGTGTAAAAGGGGTTGTCAATCCCTTTTGGGTAGCGGCACTATAAATTGGCAAATGGACGTGAGATAAAATTGTAGATATTGATAGATCGAGCGCCAAATAAAATACATAAGAATAAATTGCAGCAAGGTATATTTTTTGTTTTGGTTTAGTAGATCTGAAAATAAAAACAAAGGAAAATAGATCGCAAAGGCAAATAATATGAGAAAGAGACCTAGGGGGCAGTAGGTTTCACTAGTGGCTTCTCTCGAGAAAAATTGCAAATGGTGGGTAAACAAATTACTGTTGAGGAATTGATAGAACTTCAAATAATCATGATGATATCCAGGCAATGATCATTACATAGGCATCACGTCCAAGATTAGTAGATCGACTCCTGCCTGCATCTACCACTATTACTCCACACATGGACCGCTAGCCAGCATGCATCTAGTGTATTAAGTTCATGGTGAAATGGAGTAATGTAATAAGAACGATGACATGACGTAGGCAATATCTATCTATGTAGAGATAGACCCCATCTTTTTATCTTTAGTAGCAACGATACATACATGTCGGTTCCCCATCTGTCACTGGGATCAAGCACCGTAAGATCGAACCCACTACAAAGCACCTCTTCCCATTGCAAGATAAATAGATCAAGTTGGCCAAACAAAACCCAAATATCGGAGAATAAATACGAGGCTATAAGCAATCATCACTAAAAGAGATCAAAGAAACTCAAATACTTTCATGGATATAAAAAGATAGATCTGATCATAAACTCAAAGTTCATCCGATCCCAACAAACACGTCGCAAAAAGATTTACATCATATGGATCTCCAAGATACCATTGTATTAAGAATTAAATGATAGAGAGAAGCCATCTAGCTACTAACTGTGGACCCGACGGTATACAAAGAACTACTCATGCATCATCGGAGAGGCACCAATGGAGGCGGTGAACCATACCCGTGATGGTGTCTAGATTGGATCTGGTGGTTCTAGACAACGCGGTGGCTGGAATTGATTTTCGTCTACTCCGCTAGGGTTCCTGGAATATTGGGGTATTTATAGAGCAAAGAGGAGGTTCGGGGGCACCCGGGGTGGGCACAACCCACCAGGGCGCGCCTGGGCCTCCTGGCGCACCCTGGTGGGTTGTGCTCTCCTCGGAGCACCCCCAGGAGCAACCTTGGCCCATTAGGTGTCTTCTGGTCCATAAAAAAATCTCCATAAAGTTTTGTTGCATTTGGACTCCGTTTCGTATTGATTTTCTGCGATGTAAAAAACATGCAAAAAACAGCAACTGGCACTTGGCACTATGTCAAAGCAATAGTCTAGTTTTGATATAATAACTTAATACTCAAGCATATCAACAAGCAACCATGTCTTTCAAAATATCAACGCTAAAGTAAGCTATCCCTAGCCCATCATGCTGAATCATTGATCCATTCATGAAACACACTTGCATATTAACTATACCCAACGCTAAAGTATGATGATAGTGCCTCCTAGTTGGTACTTTTATAAGAGAGGATGGAGACTCAAATTCAAAATAAAAATTGCATAAAGTAAAAGAAAGGCCCTTCGCGGAGGGAAGTAGGGATTTGTAAAGGTACCAGAGCTCAAAGCGAAAAATTAGAGATAAAAACATTTTGGGAGGTGTGTCTGATAACCCACGAGTATACACTACTACAGGATGGTCCAAACGCGACACCATGATCAGAGACAGTTCGACGGAACTGTGTGTGATGCCATAATAGCAAACGGTGGTGTGAAAAAACCATCAAAAAAGGTGAAAATGTTTGTGATGACAGATGCATCAAACACAATTCAGAATTTAGTTGCATGTCTGATGCAGGGCATACGATTCAGCTCAATTAACTGTTTGGGATGAGGAGGTACAAAAGAAACAGGCATCCAGATGAAGGCGTGTGTGATATACAACATACGGTTCACTGGGATGAACTGTGTGTGATTAGGCAACACAATGGAAATGCTTCAACTTAAACAAGATGTGTGTGATACGCGGCAAACATGTCCGTAATCTAAAATGTGTGTGAAGACCAATAATAACACAGACGATTGATGCTAATAAGCCGTGTGAATTTCTCTCTCTACAGTAGAAACAAAAGAAATGGGCAGCCGGATGAAGGCATGTGCGATATATAGCATACAGTTCACTAGGATGAACTGTGTGTGATTAGGCAACACAATGGAAACGGTTCAACTGAACAAGATGTGTGTGATACGTGGCAAACAGGTCCGTAATTAGAAATGTGTGCGAAGACCAATAATAACACACACGATTATTGCTAATAAGTCGTGTGATTTGCTCTGTCTATAGTAGAATAACATGTATATATATATAACTAAAATAAACATCCAATTACATAAGTGACTATACAAATCATTCACACACACCTCAATAAACAATTGCATGCATTCTAAAGTAGGAGAAACGATCGTCTAGTCATCTACTTCTTGTGACACTCCTGCCACTGCTATGTTGCCCGTTGGCAGCTGTTGCAGGCCGCCATTGCCGCCACACCACCATTGAAAGCCAGGGCCATCGCCCGCTCTGCCGCTGTGGCCCGAAGGCGGGAGAAGGCCATCGTGGCCGCCACCCCACTGTCGGCCACTGTGTCCATCACCCGCTCCGCCACCGCCGCCCGAAGGCTTGGTGGTCATGGCCGCCACCCCGTCGTCGACCACCGTGGCCGCCATCCCGCCATCGACCGCCGGGGTGATCACCCGCTCCGCCATCATCGCCCGACGGCGGGAGGCAGAGGTGGATGCATACATGTGCGACAACAACCTTGCACGCTACACCGAGTTCCTGCGGGAGGAGGAGGAGCGCCTCGTCGAGACAACACTCAGATAACACTCCTGTTGTTCTATGTTGACACAACTAAAAAAATTGAAAGAAATAAGAGGCAATGGATATCGTTTCGTCCCCAAAGGTGGCATGTTCCCTACCGAAAACCATCGTGCTTGTTATGAGAAGCTTCGGTTTGTGAGAAGCATATAACCAAACCTGCCCCAAATGGGACAAAATTTGTACCACGGCATGTTGATGTCGCTCCATGATAGCATGCCAAGTTTCATGAATTTCAGACGAGTTTTGGATTTAATAGAATTTAAAAACCATCCATCTCAATGATTTTCCGGAAATTGACGGTGCCCCGGTGTTTGAAATTCATTCCCATTTCTTGCATGGGACCTAAGCATGCACCCAAGGACACATATTTGACTTTACAACCAATTTATATGCACTAGAGCATGTGCATGTAGTTCAAATTTTAATTATGCACATAAAATGCATTGAAAAACAGTTAATGCATAAAAGTGTCCAAACAAACCCCGAAAAATCACAAAAATTCAGACAACACTCCTGTTGTTCTATGTTGACACGAGAAAGTTTTTTGAAAGCAATAAGAGACAATGGATATTGTTTCGTCCCCAAAGGTGGGACGTTCCCTACCGAAAATCATCATGCTTATTGTGAGAAGCTCTGGTTTGTGAGAAGCATATACCCAAACCTGCCCGAAATGGGACAAACTTGGTAGCACAACATGTTGATGTCGCTCCATGATAGCATGCCAAGTCTCATGAATTTCAGACGAGTTTTGGATTTACTAGAATTTAAAAACTAGGCATCTCATTGTTTTGCTGGCAATCAACGGTGCCCTGGTGTTTGATATTCATTCCCATTTCTTGCATGGGACCTAAGCATGCACCCAAGGACACAGATTTGATTTTTCAACCAATTTATATGCACTGGAGCATGTGCATGTAGTTCAAATTTGAATTATGGACACAAATGCTTTAAAAACATAGTTAATGCATAAAAATGTCCAAACGAACACCGACACCACAAAAAATTGTACCACGGCATGTAGATGTCGCTCCATGATAGCATGCCAAGTTTCATGAATTTCAGACGAGTTTTGGATTTACCAGAATTTAAAAACTAGGCATCTCAATGTTTTGCCGATAATCAACGGTGCCCCAGTTTTTGAAATTCATTCCCATTTCATGCATGGGACTTAAGCATGCACCCAAGGACACATATTTGATTTTTCAACCAATTTATATGCATTGGAGCATGTGCATGTAGTTCAAATTTTAATTATGCACATAAATGCATTGAAAATTTAGTTAAGGCATAAAAATGTCCAACCGAACCCCAAAAAATCACAAAAAATCACACAACACTCTTGTTGTTCTATGTTGACACAAGAAAAAAATTGAAAGCAATAAGAGGCATGTTCCCTACCGAAAACCATCATGCTTGTTGTGAGAAGCTTCGGTTTGTGAGAAGCATATACCCAAACCTTCCCCAAATGGGACAAAATTTGTACCACGACATGTTGATGCCGCTCCGTGATAGCATGCTGAGTTTCATGAATTTCAGACGAGTTTTGGATTTACTAGAATTTAAAAACCGAGCATCTCAATGTTTTGCCGGAAATCAACGGTGCCACTGTGGTTGAAATTCATTCCCATTTCTGGCATGGTACCTAAGCATGCACCCAAGGACACAGATTTGATTTTTCAATCAATTTATATGCACTTGAGCCTGTGCATGTAGTTCAAATTTTAATTATGCACATAAAATGCATTGAAAACTCAGTTAATGCATAAAAATGACCAAACGAACCCCGAAAACTTGACACAACTCTCATGTTGTTCTATGTCAACACGAGAAAATTTTGAAAGCAATAAGAGGCAATGGATATCGTTTCGTCCCCAAAGGTGGGACGTTCCCTACAAAACCATCATGCTTGTTGTGAGAAGCTCCGGTTTGTGAGAAGCACATACCCAAACCTGCCCCAAAGGGGATAAAATTTGTACCACGACATTTTGATGCTGCTCCATGATAGCATGCCAAGTTTCATGAATTTCAGACGAGTTTTGGATCTACTAGAATTCAAAAACAAACCATCTCAATGTTTTGCCGGCAATCGACGGTAGTGTTTGAAAATCATTCCCACTTCTTGCATGGGACCTAAGCATGCACCCAAGGACACCTATTTGATTTTTCAACCAATTTATATGCAATGGAGCATGTGCATGTAGTTCAAATTTGAATTATGCAAATATATGCACTGAAAACTCAGTTAATGCATAAAAATGTCCAAACGAATCCCGAAAAATTAAAAAAATTCACACAACACTCATGTTGTTCTATGTTTACACGAGAAAAAAATTTGAAAGCAATAAGAGGCAATGGATATCGCTTCGTCCCCAAAGGTGGGACGTTCCCTAATAAAAACCATCATGCTTGTTGTGAGAAGCTCCGGTATGTGAGAGCATATACCCAAACCTGCCCCAAATGGGACAAAATCTGTACCACGGCATGTTGATGGTGCTCCATGATAGCATGCCAATTTTCATGAATTTCAGACGAGTTTTGGATTTACTAGAATTTAAAAACCAGGCATCTCAATGTTTTGCCGGCAATCAACAGTGCCCTGGTATTTGAAATTCATTCCCATTTCTTGCATGGGACCTAAGCATGCACCCAAGGACACATATTTGATTTTTCAACCAATTTATATGCAATGGAGCATGTGCATGTAGTTCAAATTTGAATTATTCATATAAATGCATTAAAAACTCAGTTAATGCATAGAAATGTCCAAATGAACCTTGAAAAATTACAAAAATTCATACAACAGTACTCTTGTTCTATGTTGGCATGAGAAAAGAAATTGAAAGCAATAAGAGGAAATGGATATCGTTTCGTCCTCAAAGGTGGGACGTTCCCTACCGGAAACCATCATGCTTGTTGTGAGAAGCTCCGGTTTGTGAGAAGCACATACTCAAACCTGCCCCAAATGGCACAAAATTTGTACCACGGCATGTCAATGCCGCTCCATGATAGCACGCCAACTTTCATGAATTTCAGATGAGTTTTGGATTTACTAGAATTTAAATACGAGGCATCTCAATGTTTTGCCGGTAATCAATGGTGCCCCGGTGTTTGAAATTCATTCCCATTTCTTCCATGGGACCTAAGCATGCACCCAAGCAAACATATTTGATTTTTCAACCAATATATATGCATTGGAGCATGTGCATGTAGTTCAAATTTGAATTATGCACAAAAATGCATTGAAAATTTAGTTAATGCATAAAAATGTCCAAACAAACCCCGAAAAATCACACAAATTCACACAACATTCTTGTTGTTCTATGTTGACACGAGAAAAAAAATGAATGCAATAAGAGGCAACGAATATCATTTCTTCCCCGAAGGTGGGACGTTCCCTACCGAAAACCATCATGCTTGTTGTGAGAAGCTTCGGTTTGTGAGAAGCATATACCCAAATCAGCCCCAAATGGGACAAAATTTGTACCACGACATGTTGATGCCGCTCCATGATAGCATGATAAGTTTCGTGAATTTCAGACGAGTTTTGGATTTACTAGAATTTAAAAACCAAGCATATCAATATTTTGCCGGCAATCAAGGTGCCCCGGTGTTTCAAATTCATTCCCGTTTATTGCATGGGACCTAAGCATGCACCCAAGGACATAAATTTGATTTTCCAACCAATTTATATGCACTAGAGCATGTGCATGTAGTTCAAATTTGAATTATGCACATAAAATGCATTAAAAACTTAGTTAATGCATAAAAATGTCCAAATGAACCCTAAAAATCACAAAAATACACAGAACACTCCTTTTGTTCTATGTTGACACAAGAAAAAAAATTGAAAGCAATAAGAGGCAATGGATATCGTTTTGTCCCCAAAGGTGGGACGTTCCCTACCGAAACTGTCATGCTTGTTGTGAGAAGCTCCGGTTTGTGAGAAGCATATACCCAAACCTGCCCCAAAGGGGACAAAATTTTTACCACGACATTTTTATGCCGCTCCATGATAGCATGCCGAGTTTCATGAATTTCAGATGAGTTTTGGATTTACTAGAATTTAAAAACAAGCCATCTCAATGTTTTGCTGGCAATCGACGATAGTGTTTGAAATTCATTCCCATTTCTTGCATGGGACCTAAGCATGCACCCAAGGACACCTATTTTATTTTTCAACCAATTTATATGCAATGGAGCATGTGCATGTAGTTCAAATTTGAATTATGCAGATATATGCATTGAAAACTCAGTTAATGCATAAAAATTCCAAACGAATCTCGAAAAATCAAAAAAATTCACACAACACTCCTGTTCTTCTATGTTTACACAAGAAAAATTCGAAAGCAATAAGAGGCAATGGATATCATTTTGTCCCCAAAGGTGGGACGTTCCCTACCAAAAACCATCATGCTTGCTGTGAGAAGCTCCGGTTTGTGAGAAGCATATACCCAAACCTGCGCCAAATGGGACAAAATTTGTACCACGGCATGTTGATGCCGCTCCATGATAGCATGCCAAGTTTCATGAATTTCAGACGAGTTTTGGATTTACTAGAATTTAAAAACCAGGCATCTCAATGTTTTGACGGCAATCAACGGTGCCCTAGTATGTGAAATTCATTCCCATTTCTTGCATGGGACCTAAGCATGCACCCAAGGACACATATTTGATTTTTCAACCAATTTATATGCAATGGAGCATGTGCATGTAGTTCAAATTTGAATTATTCACATAAATGCATTAAAAACTCAGTTAATGCATAAAAATGTCCAAACGAACCTCGAACAATCACAAAAAGTCACACAACAGTACTGTTGTTCTATGTTGACACGAGAAAAGAAATTGAAAGCAATAAGAGGAAATGGATATCATTTCGTCCCCAAAGGTGGGACCTTCCCAACCGAAAACCATCATGCTTGTTGTGAGAAGCTCCGATTTGTGAGAAGCATATACTCAAACCTACCCCAAATGAACACAATTTGTACCACGGCATGTCTATGCCGCTCCATGATAGCATGCCAAGTTTCATGAATTTCAGATGAGTTTTGGATTTACTAGAATTTAAAAACCAGGCATCTCAATGTTTTGCCGGTAATCAACGGTACCCTGGTGTTTGAAATTCATTCACATTTCTTGCATGGGACCTAAGCATGCACCCAAGGACACATATTTGATTTTTAAACCAATATATATGCACTGGAGCATGTGCATGTAGTTCAAATTTGAATTATGCACATAAATGCATTGAAAACTCAGTTAATGCACAAAAGTGTCCAAACGAACCCCGAAAAATCACAAAAATCCACACAACACTCTTGTTGTTCTATGTCGACACAACAATAAAAATTGAAAGCAATAAGAGGCAATGGATATCGTTTCGTCCCCAAAGGTGGGACGTTCCCTACCGAAAACCATTATGCTTGTTGTGAGAAGCTTCGGTTTGTGAGAAGCATATACCCAAACATGCCCCAAATAGGACAAAATTTGTGCCACGACATGTTGATGCCGCTCCGTGATAGCATGCCAAGTTTCATGATTTTCAAACGTGTTTTGGATTTACTAGAATTTAAAAACCAGCCATCTCAATGTTTTCCCGGCAATCAATGGTGCCTTGGTGTTTGAAATTCATTCTCATTTCTTGCATGGGACCTAAGGATGCACCCAATGACACATATTTGATTTTACAACCAATTTATATGCACTAGAGCATGTGCATGTAGTTCAAATTTGAATTATGCACACAAAATGCATTGAAAACTCACTTAATGCATAAAAATGTCCAAATGAACCTCGAAAAATCACAAAAATTTAGACAACACTCCTGTTGTTCTATGTTGACACGAGAAAAAAAATTGAAAGCAATAAGAGGCAATGGATATCGTTTCGTCCCCAAAGGTGGGACGTTCCCTACCGAGAACCATCATGCTTGTTGTGAGAAGCTCCGGATTGTGAGAAGCATATACCCAAACCTGCCCCAAATGCGACAAAATTTGTACCACGACATGTTGATGCCGCTCCATGATAGCATGCCAAGTCACATGAATTTAAGACGAGTTTTGGATTTACTAGAATTTAAAAACTAGGCATCTCATTGTTTTGCCGGCAAGCAATGTTGCCCTGGTGTTTGAAATAAATTCCCATTTCTTGCATGGGACCTAAGCATGCACCCAAGGACACATATTTGATTTTTCAACCAATTTGTATGGACCGGATCATGTGCATGTAGTTCAAATTTGAATTAAGCACATAAATTCATTAAAAACTCAGTTAATGCATAAAACTGTCCAAACAAACCCAGAAAAATCACGAAAATTCGCACAACACTCTTGTTGTTCTATGGTGACACGAGAAAAAATTGGAAAGCAATAGAGGCAATGGATATCGTTTTGCGACCGAAGCTGGGACATTCCCTACCGAAAACCATCATGCTTCATGCTCAGACTAGCTTTGGGCATCCTTTCTTTTTTGAGGTTTTTCTCACTGCTGCATGGTGCATTTGGATCACACGCAATGGAACGACTTTCAGGCATGTTAGGCCCTCCTTTATCTCTTGGAGATGTATGTTTATTCATGACATCTCTCTGTTGGTACATAGGGTAAAGGATAGCATCAAGCCAAAACTTCTTGGTTGCATTCAGAGCCTTCCATAGGTTCTTTCTGCACCTTGTTGTATATAGGTAACCTCTTTAGATGTCTCTTAGGTAAGTCTTTTTGTTTCTTTGTAAATATTTGTAACTCTTTTTTGGTACTATGTGAGATGAATAAAGCACTGTGGGGCTGTTGCCTCATAGTAAATAGTCAAAAAAAACCATCATGCTTGTTGTGAGAAGCTCTAGTTTGTGAGAAGCATGTAGCCAAACCTGCCCTAATAGGACAAAATTTGTACCACGGCATGTTGATGCCGCTCCATGATAGCATGCCAAGTTTCATGAATTTTAGACGAGTTTTGGATTTACTAGAATTTAAGAACTGGGTATCTCAATTTTTTGCCGGTAATCAACGGTGCCCCAGTGTTTGAAATTCATCCCCATTTCTTGCATGGGACCTAAGCATGCACCCAAGGACACATATTTGATTTTTTCCACTTATTTATATGCATTTGAGCATGTGCACGTAGTTCAAATTTGAATTATGCACAAAAAT
The DNA here is from genome assembly GCF_018294505.1 of Triticum aestivum. NCBI lineage: Eukaryota > Viridiplantae > Streptophyta > Magnoliopsida > Poales > Poaceae > Triticum > Triticum aestivum. Next base: position 350,926,343 of record NC_057809.1, on the reverse strand, counting down.
GCATTGCAAATTTAGTTAATGCATAAAAATGTCCAAACGAACCCCGAAAAATCACAAAAATTCACAAAACACTCTTGTTGTTCTATGTTGACACGACAAACAAATTTGAATGCAATAAGAGGCAATGGATATCATTTCGTCCCCAAAGGTGGGACGTTCCCTACCGAAAACCATCATGCTTATTGTGAGAAGCTTCGGTTTGTGAAGTGGGGGAGAGGAAAATGAGAGGCAAATGGAAAATAATGTAAATTGCGAGGAGATGAGATTTGTGATTAGGAACCTTGTATATGTTGAAGATCCTCCCCAGCAACGGCGCCAGAAATTGCTTTTGATGTCGCTTGAAGCTACGTTGGTATTTCCCCAAAGAGGAAGGGATGATGCAGCATAGCGACGGTAGGTATTTCCCTTAGATGTGAAACCAAGGTTATCGAACCAGTAGGAGATGCAAGCAACACAATGTAAACAACACATGCACACAAATAACAACTACTTGCAACTCGACATGTAAAAGGGGTTGTCAATCCCTTTCGGTTAGTGGCGCCAGAAATTGGCAAACAGACGTGAGATAAAATTGTAGATATTGATAGATCGAACGCCAAATAAAATGAATATGAATACAATGCAGCAAGGGATTTTTGTGTTTTTGGTTTAGTAGATCTGAAAATAAAAACAAAGGAATATAGATCTCAAAGGAAAATAATATGAGAAAGAGACCCGGAGGCCATAGGTTTCACTAGTGTCTTCTCTCGAGAAAAATAGCAAACGGTGGGTAAACAAATTACTGTTGGGAAATTTATAGAACTTCAAATAATCATGACGATATCCAGGCAATGATCATTACATAGGAATCACGTCCAGGATTAGTAGACTGACTCCATCCTGCATCTAGCACTATTACTCCACACATCGACCGCTATCCAGCATGCATCTAGTATATTAAGTTCATGGAGAAACAGAATAATGCAATAAGAACGATGACATGATGTAGACAAGATCTATCTATGTAGATAGACCCCATCTTTTTATCCTTAGTATAAATGATACATACGTGTCGGTTCCCCTTCTGTCACTAGGATCAGCCACCGTAAGATCGAAGACACTACAAAGCACCTCTTCCCATTGCAAGATAAATAGATCAAGTTGTCCAAACAAAACCCAAATATCAAAGAAGAAATACAAGGCTATAAGCAATCATGCATAAAAGAGATCAAAGAAACTCAAATACTTTCATGGATATAAAAAGACAGATCTGATCATAAACTCAAAGTTCATATGATCCCAACAAACACACCCCAAAAAGAGTTACATCATATGGCTCTCCAAGAGACCATTGTATTGAGAATCAAACAATAGAGAGGAAGCCATCTAGCTACTAACTACGGATCCCAAGGTCTACAAAGAACTACTCACGCATCATCGGAGAGGCACCAATGGAGGAGGTGAACCCCACCCAAGATGGTGTCTAGATTAGATCTGGTGGTTCTAGACTTTGCGGCGGCTGAAATTGATTTTCCTCGACTCCCCTAGGGTTTCTGTAATATTGGGGTATTTATAGAGCAAAGAGGCGATCTGGGGGGCACCCGAGGTGGGCACAATCCACCAGGGCGCGCCTGGGCCTCCTGGTGCCCCCTGGTGGGTTGTGCTCTCCTCGGAGCACCCCCAAGCGCAGCCTTGGCCCATTAGGTGTGTTCTGGTCCATAAAAATCTCCGTAAAGTTTCGTTGCATTTGGACTCTGTTTGGTATTGATTTTCTGTGATGTAAAAAACATGCAAAAAACAACAACTGGCACTTGGCACTATGTCAATAGGTTAGTACCAAAAAATGATATAAAATAACTATAAGATGATTATAAAACACCCAAGATTGATAATATAATAGCATGGAACAATAAAAAATTATAGATATGTTGGAGACATATCAGGATTCGATCACGGAGGGCTTCTACATCACCACCATCACCCTTCCGATGAAGCGTGAGTAGTTTACCTCAGACCTACGGGTCCATAGCTAGTAGCTAGATGGCTTCTTCTCTATCTTTGATTCTCAATACCATGTTCTCCTCGATGTTCTTGGAGATCTATTCGACGTAATACCATTTTGCGGTGCGTTTGCCAAGATCCAATGAGTTGTGGATTTATGATCAGCTTATCTATTAATATTATTTGAATCTTCTATGAATTCTTATATGCATGATTTGATATCTTTGCAAGTCTCTTTGAACTATAGATTTGGTTTGGCCAACTAGATTGGTTTTCCTTGCAATGGGAGGAGTGCTTAGCTTTGGGTTCAATCTTGCGATGACCTTTCTGAATGACAGAAGGGGCGGCAAGGCACATGTTGAGTTGTTGCCATCGAGGATAACAAGATGGGGTTTTCATCATATTTCTTGAGTTTATCCCGCTACATCGTGTCATCTTACTTAATGTGTTACTCTATTCTTATGAACTTAATACTCTGGAAACAGGCAGGAGTCGGTCCATGTGTGGAGTAATAGTATTAGATGCAGGCAGGAGTCGGTCTACTTTACACATACGTGATGCCTATATTCATGATCATTGCCTTAGATATCATCATAACTTTGCACTTTTCTATCAATTGCTCGGTAGTAATTTGTTCACCCACCGTGATATTTTCTATCTTGAAAGAAGCCTCTACTGAAACCTATGGCCCCTGGGTCTATTTTCCACCATATAAGTTTCCGATCGACAATATTATTTTCTGATTTACTTCCTTTTGCAATCTTTTACTTTCTGTTCTATAAACCAAAAATATTTACTTTACCGTTTATCTATCAATATCAGATCTCACTTTTGCAAGTAACCGTGAAGGGATTGACAACCACTTTATCGCGTTGGATGCAAGTTGTTGATTGTTTGTGCAGGTATTCATTGACTTATGCGTTGTCTCCTACTGGATTGATACCTCGGTTCTCAAACTAAGGGATATACTTAATATACTTTGTTGCATCACCCTTTCCTCTTCAAGGGAAAAACCAACGCAAGCTCAAGAAGTAGCAGGGACCGATGTGCTAGGGTTAGGGAAAAACCTCATCTCGGTGTGACCAATTGCATGAACTCGGTGAGACCGATTTCAGCAATGAGTTAACAGAGAATTTATCAGACAAACTTGATGGGACCAATCTCATTTTGGTGAGACTGAAACGTTACGAAGGGAAATAGAGAGTTTGCATTGCAAACTCGTTGGGACCAATCGCTCATTTCGGTAAGACCGAAACGTTACGAAGGGAAACAGAGAGTTTGCAATCCCATATCAGTGAGACTGAGATCCCTATCGGTGAGACCAAACTGATTAGGGTTTCTGGGTATGGCTATGTCAAAGGAACTCGGTGGCGCCAGATACATCAAGTCGGTGGGGCCGAGTTTGACTTTAGGTTTGGACATATTTGGAATTGAGAAAGTGGTTGAGGGCTTTGGAGCATATCACTAAGTATTTTTGCAAGTAGATCATTAAGCAACACCTCATCCCCTTTTAATAGTATTGGCTTTTCCTATGGACTCAGTGTAATCTTGGATCACTAAAATAGAAATGAAGAGTCTTGATCTTTTGCCAATATTTGTCCATAGCATTTTGACGGGTCCACGTCTCTACTCCATGCCATGCCGATCATTGAACTTTCTGAAATATTTAACTTGAATGGATATTAGTTCAATGACCTATATGTTGTTATGAATTACCAAAACCACCCGGGGATTAGTTGCACTTTCACTAGGCCTGCATGCGAATGACACTCGGTGGAATGTTCAGATGAGACATACGGGAGGATGGAGTCAATCGGAGGGCGGCATGATCGATGGAGAAGAGGGTTGGGGAGGAATGAGAAAGAAGCAAAGCCGCATGATTATATTTGGATGGCTCACAAAACCGACCTAGGTAACTACTATTTTCCAAGAAACTTACATAACCCCTCTGTACCGGTGCATAAGTTATCTTTCAAAAACCAAATAATCCCAAAACACTTAGGTGTGGTGCATTAACTCCCACTTCATTTATTTTCTTGATATGAATAAAGTAATCAACCAATAAGAGATGTGAGGCGTGTATGATTTTAATGACTTGAGACTACCTAGCACAACATGCAATGGTCAGTTCATTACATGAAATGGTATTAATTAGCAAATAAATATTAAGTTCACTCGTTTTCCCCTCCGCCTTGCTCACGGAGGAAGATGAGTTATGCATCGGTATGGAGGGAGTAGTATAGTTACTCAGCTAGAACATGGTAAGTTGGACCCCTAAATGCGAGCACGGACTGAGCACACCTCAATTATTCCTTCAAACAGTCAGACACCTCAAATATGGGTTCGTATTTGAACATAGTTTCCAATGATTCTATTTTTGTGACATGTATTAACATTTTGTTAATTAAATCCATGGTAAAAATTTGTAGTATATTATGGAGTGCTCCTACTTTATTAACACATGGCCCACCTCACACTCTTAACAAATTCTTGGAATCCGCGCTACAATCTCTCCATCCTCATCTCTCTTTTGTAGTGTATTTTTTGACATCACTCATCTCTCTCTCTTCTAAATTCAGCTGACGCGGGCAGGGAGGGGGGGAGGGGGAAAGTTTGCCTACCGTTAGTTTCTTCTCAAATGTGGTCCCACAAGCAAGCAAAAACGCAAGATGAATCGCGTTCCATTTGGTCAGAGGCATGCAGGACCGAACGTACCGGGTGCAACGCGAATGCAACAAGAGTGATGCACACCATCAATTCCTTTTGAACTTGAATACTTTGAGTACTCCTATTCCGTACGCAATACTTGGTTTTGCTGCTTCGAGCAATCCATTGATACAAATCCCACATGCAGCATCTAAAAAAATCCCACAGACCGACCCGTGGGGAGGTCCAAACCTCTCTTGCATAAAACTCCAAAACTTTGGTCCCATCGAACCCCATAACTCTCCAAGCTCAAGTCATCCTGCTTCGCAAACTCTGCATAGTCCAAATCGATAGACCGGTCGTCATCAGTATGACTATTCACACCAGAACCTTCGTTGCTCGGCCTGCACTAGCTACTTGCCAGCTGGTCACCACTGCCCCAAAACCACACCTCCTCTCTAGCCCATTCTACCACCTTTCGATCCCCTAGCCCGCATCAGCCGCCCCTAGTTTGCCGAATAGCCATGGTGTGCAGCAAGATCACGTACTACACGATGTTGACGCTGCAGCGCCGCCCAGAAATCGCAGCGGTGGTTGGCACCACAGACCTCTGATGACCCACAAGTATAGGGGATCTATCGTAGTCCTTTCGATAAGTAAGAGTGTCAAACCCAACGAGGAGCAGATGGAAATGATAAGTGGCTTTCAGCAAGGTGTTCTCTGCAAGTACTGAAATAAGTGATAACAGATAGTTTTGTGATAGGATAAATTGTAACGAGCAACAAGTAACAAAAGTAAATAAAGTGCAGCAAGGTGGCCCAATCCTTTTGTAGCAAAGGACAAGCCGGAACAAACTCTTATAATAGGAAAATTGCTCCCGAGGACACATGCGAATATTGTCAAGCCAGTTTTCATCACGTTCATATGATTCGCGTTCGATACTTTGATAATTTGATATGTGAGTGGACCGGTGCTTGGGTGCTGTTCTTACTTGAACAAGCATCCCACTTATGATTAACCTCTATTGAAAGCATCCGCAACTACAACAAAAGTATTAAGGTAAACCTAACCATAGCATGAAACATATGGATCAAAATCAGCCCCTTACGAAGCAACGCATAAACTAGGGTTTAAGCTTCTCTCACTCTAGTAACCCATCGTCTACTTATTACTTCCCAATGCCTTCCTCTAGGCCCAAATAATGGTGAAGTGTTATGTAGTTGATGTTCACATAACACCACTAGAGGCTAGAAAACATACATCTTATCAAAATATCAAACGAATACCAAATTCACATGACTACTAATAGCAAGACTTCTCCCTTGTCCTCAGGAACGAACATAATTACTCACAAAGCATATTCATGTTCATAATCAGAGGGGTAATGTAACACCCCTGGAGTAATGCAACAGTAACTCCAAGCTGATGATGCCAAGTCATCATCTTTAAACTTGCTATTAGCCTTTAAGATTCAAAATCCTTTTAATTCAAAATTCAAATTGTGAGTAAAATAAAACTTCTTAAAATAAATAATGAAAAATGTCCATGTTATTGCAAATAATACCAAAGCAATTATATAAACAAAGCCAACATTTTATAAAATGTCTAAATGCCCTAAAACAATTTAAACAGTACCCATTCAACCCCTTTTAATACACTTTTCCTATTATGGAAAATTCAAATTTACTCCTATGGATGCCAAATTTTTTGTGCGAGTACGAAATGTTATAGTATATTTAAATACCCAAGATCCATAATTTTGCAAAGTCATTTGGTGGCTTATTCAATTGCAAACAGTGCCTGTTTTAAATTTCAGAAAAAGAAAGCGCCTAACACCTATTGTGCCACTGGGCCTAATGCCACCGTGCACCACAACCCAGCATGCACCATACACGGAACAGCCCAGCTCCCGGTCATCCCTAACCTCCTATTCACCCTCGTCACCGTGGATCCCTCGTGCCTGCACACGCCTCCGATTACCACACGTCATCCATCTGGCGGCTTCGCGCGAGGATAAGAACACCCCGAGTCCCTCCTCTCTCTCCGGGATGAACCCTAGCACCCCCCATTGCCCCCCTCCACCCGCGCCACATTCTTCTCCCTCGCGCTCGGCCGACGCCTCACCGCCATTAACGCCCTCGACCGCGTGCTCTTCGGCCACCCCGCGCCCTATGGCCGTGTCGGTGAGCAGCACCGTTAACCCCTACGTTGGCTATGCTAACGGATCGGATGGGATCTTGGTGGATTCGTTGTCTACGGCCTCCTCTTCGTTCACTGCTATCGCCACCCTTGCCGGTGATGAGCTTTGCTCCGGTCCACCCCACGCACCTCCGAGGTCGCCCCTACGCCCGCTGTGAGCTCCTCTCCCGGACCCCTCCTTTTCTACCTTGACTTGTCGCTTTTGAGATCGTCCCCGTGCTTGTCGCTGCTCACCATGCCTGGAACCCTGGTCTCGTGCCCTTGCTACGCCCGGGCCGTACCCTAGCCCCATCCGCTATCGCTCGTTGCTGCGTCGCCCCATCCCGCTTGCCCGCGCGCGCCTCGGACCGCTCCCGCTGCGTCCGCCTCGGCTGGTCGGCCCGTTGCCCACGCTCGCACGCCCCCTTGGCCGCTCCCCGCCTACCGATGTGCTAGGCTGCTGCTCCCCGCACCGTGCTATGCTGCTGCTTCTGCTACTGCTGCCGCCACCACCGTCTGCAGCAGCCCGGCGCCCGTCTGCTACTCCCGCCTTACGCCGCTCGCGTCCACCCCCGCCAAGCCTCCCTGCCAAGCCTCCGGCCTACGCCCGCCCGCGCTTGCGCTGCCTTGCCGCTGCCGCCCTGACCCCGAGCTCCGCCTTCGCCGCTGTTGCCGGACGCGTGCCGCTGCTCCCGTGCCACCCGCCGCCGAGCTTGCCTCCACCGCCACTACCGCGCCCGCTCCGGCCGCCAGACCCCCCCCCCCGGAGCCTGTCGTTGCCTTGGCTCAGTCGCCACCGTGCGCTGCGTGCTCGCGTGCGTGCGGGCGTGCCCATCTTCATTGGCCAAGTGGGCCACTACCAGTGGGGCCGACCACGTTAATTAGGGGATTAACCTCCGTGTTAGCCCCTTCTAAATTTAACAGGGTGTCAATGACGTGTGGGACCAACTGTTAAATTAAAATGCTAAGTTAAACTAAAAATATCCAAGTCATAGACATGCGGGACCCATGGTACTGTTCACCATTGACTAGTCAACGTTGACTAGGCTGTTGACTGTGACCACTGGTCCCACATGTCAGCCTCACGTGCAAAGTGTGGGTACACTCTCGAGTACCCGTAGCAATTAGGTATTAATATGATTTTCTAATTTAAATAAATCTGTAATTCCTGAAAATCAATAAAACTTTCAAAAATCATATAAAATAAACCGTAACTCGGATGAAAAAACTTTGTACATGAAAGTTGCTCAGAACGACGAGATGAATCCGGATACGCAGCCCGTTCATCCGCCACACATCCCTAACATAGCAAACACGCAACTTTCCCCATCCGGTTCATCTGTCCAAAAACGCGAAACACCGGGGATATTTTCCCGGATATTTCCCCCCTTCATCGGTACCACCTCATACCGCGTTAGGGCACCCATAGCACCGCTACTTGTCTTGTCATGCATTGTTATGCATCTATTTGATTATATTCATTGTTTCTTCCCCCTCCTTGCCAGAGCAACTAGGCAAGCCCCCCGTTGATCATCATATATCGCCTACTCTTCTCTATACTGCTTGCATTAGAGTAATGTAGCATGTTACTGCTTTCTGTTAATCCTATCCTGATGCATAGCTTGTCCTTGCTACTACTGTTGTTACCTTTACCGTCAATCTTAATGCTTAGTATAGGATGCTAGTTTATCATCAGTGGCCCTACACTCTTGTCCGTCTGGCATGCTATACTACTAGCCCGTGATCACTTCGGGAGGTGATCACGGGCATATACTATATACTTTACACTGTTACATTACCTGTGATACTGTTCGGAGATGAGGGGTGAAGGGGGAGGTGGTTCCACCCAGGTAGTGGTGGGCCTGGGTTCCCGACGGCCCCCGACTGTTACTTTGTGGCGGAGCGACAGGGCATGTTGAGACCACCTAGGAGAGGGGTGGGCCTGGCCCTGGTCGGTGTTCGCGGTTATTTCAAGATAACACGTTTAACGAGATCTTGGTATTTGATCTGAGTCTGGCCACTGGCCTATACGCATTAACCATCTACGCAGTGACAGTTATGGTCACTCGACGTCGTGGTATCAGCCGAAGACTTCGTGACTTTAGCGACTGAGCAGCGTGCTGGGTTGGACCGCGTAACGCGACTTCCTTTGTAATGGAGGTTGCTAGGTCTGCTCACCGACCGCGTACGCAACGTTTAGATGTGCAATGGGCGATGGGCCCAGACCCCTGCGCCATAGGATTTAAACCAGCGTGCTGACCTCTCTGTTGTGTCTAGGTAGGGCTGCGACGTGTTGATCTTCCGAGGCCGGGTATGACCCAGAAAAGTGTGTCCGGACAAAGGGGATCGAGCGTGTTGGGAAATGTGGTGCACCCCTCGGTAAAAGGAAGACCCGGAGTTGTACCTTGTCGACCTTAGGACAACTAGAACCGGATACTTAAAAAAACACACCCTTCCAAGTGCCAGATACAACCGGTGATCGCTCTCTCACAGGGCGACGAAGGGAGGATCATCGGTTAGGATTATGCTATGCAATGATACTGGGTGAAGTTACCATCTACTCTCTTCTCCTGCTGCAAGATGGAGGTGGCCAGAAGCGTAGTCTTCGATAAGGACTAGCTATCCCCCTTTTATTCTGGCTTTCTGCAGTTCAGTCCACATATGATACCCTTATTCCATTTGATACCAATGCATACATATGTAGTGTAGCTCCTTGCTTGCGAGTACTTTGGATGAGTACTCACGGTTGCTTTGCTCCCTCTTTTCCCACTTTCTATACTCAATTGCTGCGACCAGATGTTGGAGCCCAGGAGCCAGACGCCACCGTCGACGACGACTACTACTACTCGAGAGGTGCCTACTACTACGTGCAGCCGGCTGACGACGACCAGGAGTAGTTAGGAGGATCCCAGGCAGGCGGCATGCGCCTCTTTTGATCTGTATCCCAGTTTGTGCTAGCCTTCTTAAGGCAAACTTGTTTAAATTATGTCTGCACTCAGATATTGTTGCTTCCGCTGACTCGTCTATGATCGAGATCTTGTATTCGAGCCCTCGAGGCCCCTGGCTTGTAATATGATGCTTGTATGACTTATTTTATTTATAGAGTTGTGTTGTGATATCTTCCCGTGAGTCCCTGATCTTGATCGTACACGTTTGCGTGTATGATTAGTGTAAGATTGAATCGGGGGTGTCACAAGTTGGTATCAGAGCTGACTGCCTGTAGGAATTCCCCTTCCATACTCCTTGGCTGAAGTTGAGTCTAGTTAGTGAAAACTGTTTTACTAACATGGACGTGTGCCTTATGGGCCCACGTTGCCATTTGGGTGGTATTAGGATCTTTTACTCCTCGATCTATACTCTGGGACTCTGAACTCTCTTCTATTCAGGTTTAAATGGTTTTACTAACTCTAACATTAGAATCTCGTGATCACTTCCTCCTGGAGAGCCCCTTACAACAGATGATCGCCTGCTGCACCAGAAGATTCTGAAGATACTCTGTAGTGTTCTCTCAAGACTTTGTGTCATCGCTTTTGCATTCCCTACCACCGTTATATCCTTAGGGATAACTGCCTACACTTGCCAGTCTTACGTTCAACCCCATTGATCTTGTTAATACATGATGCCTCGAACTGCTCTCCGTTATTCCGAGAATCCTTTGAGCTACTGCCTTGCCGATCCTTGCCGCATGAATACACCCCTACGAATAATTCCTCACATTTACCGAGGATTTGTTCATTTCTAGTTGTTCGTGTGTTTCACAAAGTTCTTTGAAAAACTATTTGATCTTCTAAAAATCCTCAACAACCTATTGATCCTGAATTTCTTGCCTTCCAGCCTTATGGTTAATTCCGTATTTCTGGTAATCTCTGTTGACATTATTTGTCACTATCATTCTAAGTCCCTTGATTCAATATATTGCGAATGCTCGCAATCCTCAATAAGATGCTAGCATTCATCCTTTCAGCTCAGACGTCATTTTAAACATGAGCTGGATCTCGACCAATCAAATGGCCATTGATTATACCCCTAAGGCTATTCAACTTATCCATCCCTAATTAGAGCATTGCTTCTGATAACTTGCCTTGGAATTCGTCATTCATTTGCATTTGATCTTTGAATTAGTCAGTTGTTTCTATAATCTTATCTCCTTGCATTCTTTCTTCTTCTGCTTGAGTACCGATGCTCACATCAGATCCCTTTTGGACCACCAGATCCTTTGTTGGATTTTATCTGACAACGTCCTTCATATTCAATAACCTTGTGAGCCTTCCCTCGGATACATAATATCTTTGGTAAATTGTATCCTCTGCTTTCTCAACCTTACTTTGGTCTCGAGATGGTGATATTTACTCTTGAAGCTTGTGGTATATGTTTCTAAGATGCCCCTATGGGTTGAACCTATACCTTCTCAAAAACTGTGTGAACCCAAAAGTTTTCACGAGTCATACTCTACTGTTGTTATGTCAGATAAAATTTCAACACAACTTTGTTGAAGGCGAGAAGTGAATGAAGGGTTATGCATTAGAGAAGTGGGAGTCGACCTTGAACTTTGTGTTCATGCCCATGGACACGATGTAGATCCTATCATGGAAGCTTCTTGTAATAATAACTATTTCCTTGATAAGTATCATCTGGTATCTGTGAATTGACCCTTTGGAACCGTGGTCTATTTCTCGGAAAAGTTAAGGTACTTATCTCCTACAGATTAGTACGCCTGTCCAACCTCTATTTTGTTCTACCTTCGAGTATTACCCCCTGGTATCTCGAGGATATCAACCCATTGCACTTCATCTTATGAATTTCTGATGAAGTAGTACCTTTCCCCGTCATAATCACTCCACGGGTTCTGGGTTGTCGTCAATCGAGAATGCCGATTAGTGAATCGAATCTGCACTACAATTCAGTACCTTCTAGTACTTTGTTGTTGAGGAGTTTAATACTCCATCACGTCATTCCTAGCCTGATTGCCTATATTCATTATTGTGCTAAATGTTAACTATGCTACCTGGTCCTTATTCCCGGAGCACAACTTTCGATGAGGAGCTAAACTTACATCGATCTTCCTCGTCATACCATTTCTCCTTGAACAACAAGCTTCATTTCGAGTTTGTGTCATGCCCTTGGATCCATTAATGTTTCGCTTCATCATTCCTTTGACTTGATGTCTTTGTTGATCGATTACATCTTCGTGGAGCCTCTCAACAAAATTTGTCGTGATCGTCAAACAACATTTTGATTCCTTCCTGGATATCATCCAAATTCTTGATGACAAGTACCATCCTTGTCCTTCGATGATTTGTGTTATCACTGGCGACATTATTGCTTTCCCTCCAACACAAACTTGTTCGTGTTTTGTGTTATACCTGGAGATCTGTGCTATCCAGCAATTATTCTTCTTTACCTTGGAGCATTACCATCTTTTATGTCAAGAATGTCGTAAGAATTTCACCACCTCCTGAGAATTCTTGATACAAGTAATACTTATCACCATCACCATTACTTGTTGGTCCTCGTGTTGTTCCTAACTAGAATACCGACAAATGAACTATGATGTGTGATTTCAAAACTTCCAGCAACCCTATTGCTTTGAACCAATGCTTAATTGTGTATGTTTTCCTCGTGCATACATCATTATACCAATTTGATTTGACAAATGTTACCTCCTTGTTGACATAATTGGGGAGATCCATCTTTTGAAAATCTTGATGGATTGTCACCGAGTCCATCAGCCATCTTCTCGCCCTCTCCCTGTTTTAATGATGAACTGTTGTTTTCGAACTCATTTCCATAGCTCATTTCCCTAAGAACCTTACAATGTCATCTCGACAATTTGTGTTGCACCTTTCTTCTCAGGCACCCTGAGTCTGAGGTATCATGTCACCAATCAGATCTGAAACTCAGTCAAACATGATGGTTGGAACATAATTCTAGGAGTTATAAAATTAGTCCTTGACCCGATAAGGTGATGTCATGCCTAGCACACCTGGCCGGAGGACCTATTGTTATAGTTTCCATTTTAGTAGGGTTATCCATTCTTTCATGAGGAAATTGTAAGACTTATTCTATAAGTTGTTCCTGATGGATCCTTTGTGTATCCATAGCCTGATCTTTACCTGTTGGCCATGTCAATGCTATCTCGAAGGATGTCTACGGTACTCCGATTTTCAACAAGAACATTTGAAGCCCAATGTTAAATGTTTCCTGCTCATTTACCCAAACACCATTGAATGGTTAATGTCATGAAATTTCTCTCACCTTACCTAAAAAGTTTTCTACATTATATCCGGTCATGGATATCATGCTCTGCTTGTCCTTGGGAAGGATATACCCTTGAAATATGTGTTTAAACACATTTTCCTTTCCATTGTTCTGTTTAAATCTGATACTCATAATTACCTTTCCATGGTTTGTTTAAACCTTCTTGCGATCTATATTATATAAGCAGTAATATATCCCTGCTTATGTAAACACCTCATTGTACCACTCGGTCAGAAAGAGCCTATTACTTTTGTTGATGACATTTTGGTAGCCACCGATGGACAAGAACTTTGCCTACTAGTCTGCCTCGTTCAACAAGCAGGAAAATGGTTCTCTTCGTCCCTCGCCCTTGGTACCAACGTTATTGCCAACATAACTGACAGGCTATCCTCTGCCATGCCTTGCTACCATGACTGTGCAATATGCCGGCGTCCTTTCTACTTTTAACCAACATGGTGGGACCATAACCCACAGTGCCAAAGGATCGAAACCCGACTCTCCTGTACACCCCTGTTTCTAAGGTTATTCCTCATGCTTGGCTTCGTATGAAAGATCACGAGCCACCTTCCTAGTGATCTATTCTGGTATCAGACACAATACTTACTCTCGCTGCTCTGAACCCGTTTCTCACTCTGGTTCAAACTTCGAGTAACTATCTATCTGCTTGGAACCTCTTATTGTACCTTCGTACCTTACTCTCGATGTATTTTATATGTTCAATTCGAGAGAAACTCTTATGCTCATTCATGGGTTAACCAGATTTTTTCCCTCATAAGCACTCTGTCGTAGCCAAGATGCCCTTTACTGCTTTGTAAGTACGTTGGAGTTACCAAAGAGAAGGACAAATTCACCATGATGACCTGAAGCAGAGAAATGAAGACGTCAATGTAATGGTTCGACCTATTCGAGAAGAGCAACCAAGGCCGAGAAGATCCATTAGAATTTCGTAACTATACCCCCCCTTTCTCTACCTCTTAAAATCTCGGGGCGAGATTTCTTGTAGTGGAGGAGATTTGTAACACCCCAGGAGTAATGCAACAGCAACTCCATGCTGATGATGCCAAGTCATCATCTTTAAACTTGCTATTAGCCTTTAAGATTCAAAATCCTTTTAATTCAAAATTCAAATAGTGAGTAAAATAAAACTTCTTAAAATAAATAATGAAAAATGTCCATGTTATTGCAAATAATCCCAAAGCAATTATATAAACAAAGCCAACATTTTATAAAATGTCTAAATGCTCTAAAACAATTTAAACATTACCCATTCAACCCCTTTTAATACACTTTTCCTATTATGGAAAATTCAAATTTACTCCGATGCCTACCAAATTTTTTGTGCGAGTACGAAATGTTGTATTATATTTAAATACCCAAGCTCCATAATTTTGCAAAGTCATTTGGTGGCTTATTCAATTGCAAACAGTGCCTGTTTTAAATTTCAGAAAAAGAAAGCGCCTAACACCTATTGTGCCACTGGGCCTAATGCCATAGTGCACCACAACCCAGCGTGCACCATACACGGAACAACCCACCTCCCAGTCATCCCTAACCTCCTGTTCACCCTCGTCACCGTGGAGCACTCGTGCCCGCACACGCCTCCGATTGCCACACGTCATCCATCTGGTGGCTTCGCGCGAGGATAAGAACACCCCGAGTCCCTCCTCTCTCTCCGGGATGAACCCTAGCACCCCCCATTGCCCCCCTCCACCCGCGCCGCATTCTTCTCCCTCGTGCTCGGCCGATGCCTCACCGCCATTAACGCCCTCGACCGCATGCTCTTCGGCCACCCCGCGCCCTATGGCCGTGTCAGTGAGCAGCACCATTAACCCCTACGTTGGCTATGCTAACGGATCGGACGAGATCTTGGTGGATTCGTCGTCTACGGCCTCCTCTTCGTTCACGGCTGTCGCCACCCTTGCCGGTGATGAGCTTCGCTCCGGGCCACCCCACGCACCTCCGAGGTCGCCCTACCCCTACTGTGAGCTCCTCTCCCGGACCCCTCCTTTTTCTACCTTGACTTGTTGCTTTTGAGGTCGTCCCCGTGCTCGTCGCTGCTCCTCATGCCCGGAGCCCCGCAGTCGTGCCCCTGCTTCGCCCGGGCCGTACCATGGCCCCATCCCCTATCGCTCCCTGCTGCGCTGCCCCATCCCGCTTGCCCGCGCGCGGCTCGGACCGCTCCCGCTGCGTCCGCCTCGGCTGGCCGGCCCGTTGCCGGCGCTCGCGCGCCCCCTTGGCCGCTCCCCGCCTACCGATGTGCTAGGCCGCTGCTCCTCGCGCCGTGCTACGCTGCTGCTTCTGCTACTACTGCCGCCACCACCGTCTGCAGCAGCCCGGCGCCCGTCTAGTGCTCCCGCCTTGCGCCGCTCGCATCCACCCACGCCAAGCCTCCCCGCTCGCGCCCCCGGCCTGCACCCGCCCGCGCTTGCGCTGCCTTGCCGCTGCCGCCCTGACCCTGAGCTCAGCCTTCGCCGCTGCTGTCGGACGCGTGCCGCTGCTCCCGTGCCGCCCTCCGCCGAGCTTGCTCCACCGCCACTACCGCGCCCGCTCCGGCCGCCAGACCCCCCCGGAGCCTGTCGTTTCCTTGGCTCGGTTGCCGCCATGTGCTGCGTGCTCGCGTGCGTGCGGGCATGCCCATCTTCATTGTCCAAGTGGCCCACTACCAGTGGGGCCGACCACGTTAATTAGGGGATTAACCTCCCTGTTAGCCCCTTCTAATTGTAATAGGGTGTCAATGACGTGTGGGACCAATTGTTAAATTAAAATGCTAAGTTAAACTAAAAATATCCAAGTCACAGACATGCGGGACCCATGGTACTATTCACCATTGACTAGTCAACGTTGACTAGGCTGTTGACTCTGACCACTAATCTCACATGTCAGCCTCACATGCAAAGTGTGGGTACACTCTCGAGTACCCGTAGCAATTAGGTATTAATATGATTTTCTAATTTAAATAAATCTGTAATTCCTGAAAATCAATAAAACTTTCAAAAATCATATAAAATAAACCGTAACTCAGATGAGAAAACTTTGTACATGAAAGTTGCTCAGAACGACGAGACGAATCCGGATACGCAGCCCGTTCATCTGCCACACATCCCTAACATGGCAAAAACTCAACTTCCCCCCTCCGATTCATCTGTCTGAAAATGCGAAACACCGGGGATATTTTCCCGGATGTTTCCCCCCTTCACCGGTACCACCTCATACCACGTTAGGGCACCCATAGCACTGCTACTTTTCTTGTCATGCATCGTTATGCATCTGTTTGCATTATATTCATTGTTTCTTCCCCCTCTTCTCTCCGATAGACTACGAGACTGACGCTGCTACTGGTGCCCCGATCGACTACATTGTTGACGATCCCTCCTTGCCAGAGCAACCAGGCAAGCCCCCCCTTGATCACCATATATCGCCTACTCTTCTCTATACTGCTTGCATTAGAGTAGTGTAGCATGTTACTGCTTTCTGTTAATCCTATCCTGATGCATAGCATGTCCTTGCTACTACTGTTGTTACCTTTACTTGCAATCCTAATGCTTAGTATAGGATGCTAGTTTATCATCAGTGGCCCTACACTCTTGTCCGTTTGCCATGCTATACTACTGGTCCGTGATCACTTCGGGAGGTGATCACGGGCATATACTATATATTTTACACTATTACATTACTTGTGATACTGTTCGGAGATGGGGGCTGAAGGGGCAGGTGGTTCCACCCAGGTAGTGGTGGGCCTGGATTCCCGACGTCCCCGACTGTTACTTTGTGGTGGAGCGACAGGGCAGGTTGAGACCACCTAGGAGAGAGGTGGGCCTGGCCCTGGTCGTCATTCGCGGTTATTTCAAGATAACACGTTTAACGAGATCTTGGTATTTGATCTGAGTCTGGCCACTGGCCTATACACACTAACCATCTACGCGGGGACAGTTATGAGCACTCGACGTTGTGGTATCAGCCGAAGCCTTCGTGACGTTAGCGACTGAGCGGCGCGCGCTGGGTTGCACCGCGTAACGCAACTTCCTTTGTAATGGAGGTTGCTAGGTCTGCTCACCGGCCGCGTACGCAACGTGCAGGTGTGCAATGGGCGATGGGCCTAGACCCCTGCGCCATAGGATTTAGACCGGCGTGTTGACCTCTCTGTTGTGTCTAGGTAGGGCTGCGACGTGTTGATCTTCCGAGGTCGGGCATGACCCAGAAAAGTGTAACACCCTCGATGCGACTATATCTCCCATGTGTCGAGGCACGACTTAGAGGCATAATTGCATTGAAGGCATATGTCGCAAGTTAGGCAATCTTCACAACATCCCATGTAATATATAATAAAAGGGGAGATATCATAGTCGGCTTACACTCGCCATGTCAATCAAGTACATAAATAACATTACATCATCCAAACACTCATGGCCCGACTACGGCGCCAAAATAAAAGATAACCCAACATGCGACACGGTCCCGATCACCCCCAACTGGGCACCACTACTGATCATCAGGAAAGGAAACATAGTATCGTTGAGAGTCCTCATAGAACTCCCTCTTGAGCTCGAGCGCATCACCTGGAGCGGAATCATCAGGCCCTGCATCTGGTGTAATAGTAATCTATGAGCCACAGGGACTCAGCAATCTCTCACCCTCATGATCAAGACTATTTAAGCTTATAGGAAAGGCAAGGTAAAATATGTGGAGCTGTAGCAAGCGACTAGCATATATGGTGGCTATCCTGTTCACCAAAGAGAGCGAGAAGAGAAGGCAAAGCGCGAGCGAGAAACTAGAGGACAACCTGCGCAAACATTACTCCAACACTGTGTCCACTTCCTGGACTCCGCCGAGAAGATGCCATCACGGTAACACACTCAGTTGATTCATTTTAATTAAGTTCAGGTTTAAGTTATCCACAACCGGACATTAACAAATTCTCATCTGCCCATAACTGCGGGCACGGCTTTCGAAAGTTCAAATCCCTGCAGGGGAGTCCCAACTTAGCCCATGACAAGCTCTCACGGTCAACGAAGGAATAGACCTCCTCCCGAGACGTTCCGATCAGACTCGGTATCCCGGTTCTTCAAGACAACTCCGACAATGGTAAAGCAAGTCCAGCAACACCACCCGCTGTGCCGACAAATCCATATAGGAGCTGCACATATCTTGTTCTCAGGGCACACCGAATAAGCTAAGCGTACGGGAGCCAATGTAACCCAAGTTGCCAAGGGACGGCCCCGCATGGTGCTCTAGGTTGGACCAACACTCAGAGGAGCACTGGCCCGGGGGGGGGGGGGTTCCCATTATAACCCAACCGCATAAGGAACGCAAAATCCGGGAACATAACACCGATATGACGGAAACTAGGGCGGCAAGAGTGGAACAAAACACTAGGCGAGAGGCCGAGTCTTCCACCCTTTACCTAGTATATAGATGCATTAAGATAACATGGCAATATAATGATATCCCAACAAGTAAATAAATGTTCCAACAAGGAACGGTCTCCAATCTTCACCTGCAACTAGCAACGCTATAAGAGGGGCTGAGCAAAGCGGTAACATAGCCAATCAATGGTTTGCTAGGACATGGTGGGTTAGAGGTTTGACATGGCAATTTGGGAGGCTTCAAAGCAAGTGGTAGGCATCGTAGCATTGGCATAGCAAAAGAGCGAGCATCTAGCATAGCAAAGATAGTAGTGATTTCGAGGGTATGATCATCTTGCCTGCAAAGTTGTCAGAGTTGACTAGATCCTCGAAAGCAAACTCAACGGGCTCCTCGTTAGCGAACTCGTCTCCCGGCTCTACCCAAACAAGACAAACAAGCAAACGGAACACAATCAACCACGTGCAAAGCTCAAACAATATGATGCAAAGATGATATGCTATGCGGGATGCGATGCGGGATGCATATGCAAGATGTGACAAGGAATGCATGAACCTGGCCTCAACTTGGGAATCCAAGTGTGCCACTGGAAAGATGAGATGAAATCGCTTGAGAACTGTCAGGACCCCGACTCAATGCCACATCGATCTAGCATGTAACACCTCATATCACTTTGCGGCCTCACGCACGGTACTCCCACGGGTGTCGCCTTACCTTTGCCCGGGACCGTTTGCGTCTTTTGGCACACGTATATGATAGTGTCGCTAGCATCCATATGATAAGGAGCCCGGGCTGACATGGCTAGTCGTAAACCCAAAGTGGCACAAACTTACAGGGATAGGCATCCATGACCCAACATCGAACGTGTCGGTCATCAGCGAGTGAATCCAGGCTGTAGCACTAGGCTAGCAGGACTCCGGTGAACCGGGCTGTAGCGGGCTAACAGGACTCTGGTATTCATCGCGTGACATTTCCCCGAAGGGACAGACACAGGAACGAAGAAGGACACATGCCGGCCAGCCTAAGTGTTCCGGAGCAGTAGCAAGCTATCATGGCTCGGTGGAAACACTAGGAGACATTTCCCGGTAAGAGAGGCTACTAAAGATAAACAACTAGATAATCAGATCCCACACATACCGAGCATTTCAATAACATACACACAATATGCTCGATATGTGCAATACAACATGGCATCACAAAATGACTCTACGACTCAAGTAGTTATTCAATAGGCTCTGAGGAGCGAGATATTACAAACATGGGTCTCATGACCCGACATTCAGAGCATACAAGGCAAAACACATGCGGAAGCTATGATGTCTGAGTACAGACAACTATAATGAAAAAGGCTGAGAAGCCTGACTATCTACCAGATCCCGCCGAGGGCACAAGATCGTAGCTGAGGTAACAAGCTAAACGTCGAAGTCCACGTGGAACTACTAGTGAGACTGAAGTCTCTCTGCAAAAACATAAATTAAGCAACGTGAGTACAAATGTACCCAGCAAGACTTACATCAGATCTATCTACATATGCATCATTATCAACAAAGGGGGTGGTGGAGTTTAACTGCAGCAAGCCAGCTTTGACTCGGTGGCTAACCTGAACTACGACTACAAGTAACTCTTTTGAGGTGGCGCACACGAGTCCACATATTCACCATATCAATACACCACTATGGATCCGCTCCCGTCTCCCTACGAGAACGCCATCCATAGCACTCACGCTTATCTTGCGTATTTTAGAGTGTCCACTTTCACTTGTCTATGAACTATGCAAGGGGTCCAAGTTTCCATATCCAAGGAATTTGGCTATTCGAATAGATAATGATAACCCTGCAGGGGTGTACTTCTTCACACACGCTCTCGCCACTTACCGCCCTGTACACGTCATGTAACTCGGCAACCTTCAAGCGGAAGCCGGGCGAGGGAGTCGGCCACGACCTGACTAACCGAACAAGTCTCTAGTCCAGGTTTATCGCCTATTCGGGTTCCATCCGCAAGGAGATCCGGCCGGGGTGTCGCTTACGGCCCCAAACGATGTGTGCAGGGTTCCCAAGCCCACCAACCGGGTGCCACTTGGTACACCGGGCCACTGTGCCTAGTCTGTCCCAAGCCCACCTATACCGGGTGCCACTTGGTAGACTACTAACACTACCTACAAACACCAGAAACTAGTTGCAACTCCTGGACAGAGATCATGTTGATTAATAAGTCGAGAGGGGTCGAGTTACCGGAACCCAATGTGTGGTAGTAACTGGTCATGGATCACAAACACAGAACTCAGTTCCTAAGGATGGCTGCAATGAGACAACCCACCATGTACTCCTACATGGCCTCTCACCACTACCTTTACCAAATCGTGTTCATACACTTAGCTCACACACAGTAGAACATGTTCACACGCCTCTGATTCATCCCCGATGAATCAGACCTGACTCAACTCTAAGCAGTAGCAGGCATGAGAAACAAGCATGAATGAGTAGGCACATCAGGGCTCAAACAACTCCTACTCATGCTAGTGGGTTTCATCTATTTACTATGACAATGACAGGTCATGCAAAGGATAAAGGGGTTCAGCTACCGCAGCAAGTAACAAATATGTCGTTGTTGTCCTAATGCAGTAAAAGAGAGCAGGAGCGAGAGAGTGGGATTTTATCGGAACGAACAAGGGGGTTTTGCTTGCCTGGCACTTCTGAAGATAACATTGAGTCTTCATCAGTGGCAACGATCACAACGTCGGAACATCGTCTACCGGGAGGGAACAGATACCGGCAACAGAGAAGAACACAATCAATGCAATGCACAAAATGATGCATGCTATGACATGGCAATATGAATGTGTTTTGAGCTAATGCAACTAGCAACAGATTAAATGAAGTTGGTTTGAATACCAGATTCAAATTCAAACTCCATATATGATTATTTAAATGCCTTTAATTTTTTTTGTCCAAAACAGAGGACAAACATTGTTCAAACATGCATGAAAATGGTATAGATGGATTCCTTGAATTTTTCTGATAATTTTTCATATATAAATTATTTAATTTGGAGTTACGGTTAATTTTCTATGATTTATAGAAGTTTTAGGCATTTTCTGGAATTTCCTGAATAATATTAAATCCAGAAATGATTATGGCGTCAGCACCATGTCATAGTGACGTCAGCAGGGTCAACTAGGCACAGTCCGGTCAACCCCTGACCGGTGGGTCCCGAGTGTCAGTGTCTAACTAAACTAACCTAGCTTAGTTAATACTAACCTAACTTAATTAGCCGGGCGGGGCCCGCAGGTCAGTGAGAGAGAGGGGGGGTCAAACCGGGCAGTGGGGTCAACCCACGCCGGTCATCGGGTCCGCGGTCGCCGGCGTTTAGCCGCCGGCGAGTCCAGGCGCGGCGGAGAGCTCGGGAAACGCCCTCCGGCGACCAAAACAGCGGCAGCGATCATCTACGCGTAGCTGGCGCTCAGCCGTATCCATCTAAGCAAGCGGGAGGGGCTGAGGTCGAGCGGGCTCGCCGGAATCAGGCTCGCGGCGGCGGCCGAGGTTCGGACCTCGACGGAAACGAGGCTACAGTTGATGAGAGGACGAACGGATGCTTGTTCTGGGCTCCTGGGACCACGCTGAGCGCAGACACGTGCTCAAACACGGGCGGCAGCAACTGTGGCCGCGGCGGCGCCATGGCCGTCGGCGAAGAGCTCTCGGCTCGTTGTGAACGGCGGCTAGAGAGGGAGATAGGGCACGGGGAGAGGGGGAATCGGGTCAAGGGCTCACCGCGGAGCTGCAGGGAGGGTTAGTGGGCTCGGGGGCGCGCCGGAGTGGCCGAATCGACGGAGAAGGGCGCCGGGGCCGAAGCTTGAAGACGATGACGATGGCGGCTGCTCGGGGCCCTTCTGGTCGCGTGAGACGACGAGGAGGACGAGGGCGGAACAGCGGAGCTTTGGGAGGCGTCGGGGAGGCGAGACGGTGGCTGTGGCCGCGCGAGCGCTGGTCGGCGGCGACGGGCTCCATTCGGTCGCGGGAGGGGAAGCAGAGGAGCGAGGGGGAGGGAGGTCCAGAGAGCGAGGGAGAAGTGAGAGGCGGTCGGGGAGGCGCGTGGCGTCTCCGGCGTCGAGGAGGGAGGCAACCAGGCAGGAGGTGGCCAAGCGCGGTGGCGGTGCTCGCCACCGAGCTGCTTCGTGCGCTGGCACGGGAGGAAGACAGGCATGCCCCCTGGTGTTTGGGCTGCACAGTGTTGGGCTGTCCAGGTGGGCTTGGTGGGCTGCAGAGGTAAGTCCAGGTAAGGTTTCTCTCCTCTGTCTTTTATTTCTGTGTTTTGTTTTATTTAATTTATTTTGCCACTGTTTTGAATTTAAAATAATTCAAACAATGCCAAAAACTCCTCTGAATATTTTATATTGCTACATGGACTCTTCCAAAAGCTTATAAAATATTTCAGGGGTATTTGAAATTATATTCTAATTATATGAATATAATTCAAATTCAAATAGCTAATGAATTAAATCCAAAGTCCCAAAAATAATTCCTTAAAAATGTTCAATATTTTGGTTGGGACCAGAACCCTTACCAAAAATTATCAAACATTTAAGAAGAGCATTTTGGAGCAATGAATGAGATTTTTTTAGGGTTTTTGCCCTTCTTTTATTTAAGTTTTTGAGGCTTCCAAAATTCCTCAGTTCAGGTTTCAAAAACTTAAACATGATGCTCACATGAGGTCTAGCCTAGTGCATAACAGGACCAGGGATGTGACAACTCACCCCCACTAAACAAAATCTCGTCCCGAGATTCAAGCATAGGGTAAGGTGAAGGGGGAGCGCAAACTAGCACAATCTTCACGATCCAGGTTGCACTTCATAGGAACGTTGATTCGATCACCATCTTTGACTCGAGGTCTTGCTCTGAGGAATCCTGTCAACATGACATGGAGGGAAGAAGGAGACTCTAGAAGGGTCGATCTTCTCGAAGATCGAACAACTCACGGAATGAGACATAGGACCATCTCTTGGGTTGAGACACGAGATACACATCAAGAAGGGTGGAAAGAAACGGATGACGAAGGTTCACTAGGTGGACAACAATTCCACACCTAAGAAGGTGGTAAATGATTGTCAACGTAGCGAGGAGTTGAGTTGCCATGATACCACGACGAAACATCCTGGAGGAGGGGGATTCGTAGATTATTACCTTAAGTGGCAAAAAGAATTACCTTTGATTCAAAGATCATTGAAACTCTTTAAACCAGCCTAAGACAATTCTCGAGCGATCGTTTGGAGGGGGTCGGTAGAATGGCATACTCGGACTTGGATGATGTGGATTACCTTGTTGAAGACAACGCAATGGATGAATTTGCTTATCACCGGAAATGGAAGAGACCCATGGTAGAATGGCACATTGGCGGTGCAAACTGGGAACAAAATGCAAATGATGGGAATGATTCTAGTAACTGGGGAGAGGCTCAACAATAGAGAGTGAATTCACTGTTTGAGAAGGTTAAAGCATTGCCGAGGGAACTGAGAGCAAACCCAGTTAGTGCCGATGATAACACGTAGCGCTTGTGCGTGCTCTCAAGAACTTGAGCATTTCCACATTCATCAAGGTTTTACCAATATCCGTGTCAAGGATCCTGGCAACACAACTTGCTACCACGATGAATGATGATGGATGATGCAGATGCAAAGGAAGATAACACTTCTCAGATTTCATCTTAGCGAGGCCAAGGAAATAAAATCTGGATGATCGACCGAGAGACATTTAGCACTCCGCTTCTAATGTTCTTCTTGATGTGCTAGTGTAACCCATTCATAGATATGGTTTGATATCTAGAACATCAAGTAAAGGTCGGACTTCGGGAGCACAAGAATCCATAAGGAACAACTAGGGAGGTAAATCCTACGAAATCCTTATGGGGAGGTGGCCAACTTCCTCAATCAAGATATTATAATAACAGGTCTACCGGATGGGTGTGTTGGCCACGACATCCACCTTACCGGTTATCGGGAGACCAATATTATAGTTCTTGGGGAAATGTTCCAACCATCATATCTGCCTGAGATTCAGATCTGGTTGGTTTCAGAATATTCCAGGCTCATCGAGTCTAGGAAGAAAAATGAAAGTTTGCAACACAAATCGACGAGATGACGTTGCGAGATTCTCGGGGAATGAACTACGATCGTAAGCTCCAAAACATGAGCTGGTTCTGCTACAAACATGTGAACACATTGTCCCAGACAAGCATGACCACAAAGTAGTCTTATAATAAAACACTACCGAGTTCAGGAGGGGGAACCATCAGCGAGGATATCGAAGTTTTGTACAAATCTGTCTGGTACCTTCGGGACTAGCACTTAGAACTTATTAATCTTGAACAAATCAATCAGTGGCTTGGTGTGCTAGGGACCCATATAGAATGGAGGTTGCAAGTCTCCAGACCACAGAATACTTCACACGTATGCATGACTGACTTGGGATGATTCCAGAGGAAGCAAAACTAACTTTCTCAAATCCACGGCGGCAACTTTCACCAAATGCACGTGTATAAGAGGAAGTCACTCCTTTCATCAAACACATACTTCATGAGTTAGCATGAAGAAATGCTTTCAGAAGTTTCCAACACTAACTTGTTGTCCAACAAGAGCATGGAGGAGATAAGGATGTTGTCAATGGGCTCAACAACAATTCATCTAGGTTTCCTTTTAAAAGGAATTCCATAGTTAAGTGAACATGGTGATAGCATTGGTCAGACCAAAGATGTAATGGTGTATGCTTGAGGGATCAACCACGAATAAGACAACATTACGAGCATCGTTGGTACTGATTTGATTTGACGATAGCCCACACTCAAATCAAAGGATTGATAAGACAATAGGTCCAGCAACTGATCACAGGGACCAATCGATGAAGATATCATCTTCTTCAACACACACTACACAAGAATATCCCTTTGGGACGAACTAAGTCAGGCAAGCTTTTATCTTCCAACCCTCCAAGTTGTTGTCTAGCTTAGCCAACTAGCTCAGGGATATCCAACACAGATTCTTGGAGAAGGGTGGTTCACAAGAAACCAACTTGATCACGAGCTCAACACAGCGGTCAGGTGACAACCTGGTAATACTTCCGAGAAGATCTTCGGAAAATCACGAACCATCGATATGTTACTAAGCTCGAGAACAATTTTGCTTTTGAGGGCGAGACGACATGATCAAATGGGTGAGGACTTGAAATAATTCCTAACTCATTGGTCGAGGAGTGCACCAGAAATAGGGACTAGGTAGCACAATCAATCTTAGGGTGACGATTCAATAATCAACACGCTAAGAATGAGGTTATCGTCCATTTAACTACCAAGCAACAGAGTTGCTAGCAATATTGAATTCACACATCACGATTCACTTGTCGGCATTCCGGTTGCGACAACACGGGACCGAGGGATGAATAATGATGGCGAGAAGTATCACTACATCAAGAATTCACAAGAGCCGGTGCAATCCTCATGAAAATCCTGACATAAAGACGGTAATACTTCAGGGTAGAACAGAATCAAAAGCTGGGCTGGCATTTTGATCTGCGGAGCACAATTGCTTTGACCCAATCCTAGATATGGAAGAGGTACTGGAGTTTGTTTCTCCTATCATTCCGCGATAGAATGGCTTGACGGACCACAAGAGTAATAGGCATCGATAAACGAACGCACGCCTACTCTTGACTATCAATTGATAGACGAAGGTCAGTAGACAACTAAAGAGGGACAACTCAAAGGAACATATAACTTTCTGAGTTGTGGATGCATAGATTAGTATGTCGAGCGAGATCAACATTTCTTCCAGATAACCCATGCAGGGAGGTAGGACTGGCAGAGTCACGATTATGAATGGAGATCTCCTCAAGAGTACTCTAATTGTGATCTTTTGATCCAATAAACATCTGCCATGAATGGTTCATGGTAATTGGAAGAAGGATGTACCACGAACCTCGAGAACTATCGCAAAGGTTACTAATATCCTGAAGGAACTAGCAAACACTATCAACATGAGGTAAGTAGAGTGAATCTCGGGTTCAAAACCCAGGAGTAGAATACCTACTCCTAAGTAGCATCACGGAATGCTTTCGAGAATAAAGGCCAGAGTCATCACAGTGGGACACAAATCATAGCTAGATTACTAGATGATCCCCTAAGACACCTAGGGTCATAATATTAACTCCAACATATATGTCGAGGTAATAGAATACCTCAACTCAGCAATTAGTGTGATTAGCCTGGCCCAAAGGAACATCAAAACTAGAGGAAAAGGATTTGCAAGTGCATCAGATTGTTTAGAAACCTGGGATGACTCGGACAGCATAACGGCTGTAAATGCTCAGAAAAGATTTGAGACATACTACAAAATGGTGGCATAACCACTCAGAAGCACAATATCAAGGTTTCGAGATCAACAATTAACATACGGAAGTAGTAGGAACTGAACTGAGACTTAAATCCAACAATCTTATAAGTCCACTGATTAGTAACACGTGATCCTAATAGAAAGAAGAGATAGCCTAGTTCTTAATCCCCGTAGTAGAGAAGATGATGACTCAGATCAGAAGGCATGAGGTATAAGGAGTAAAAAGAGCCTTACGTTCCATCCCACAATCAATTCCCTTATATAACTAAAGCATTTCTAGACTCAACTTCGACCAGTTTGGATTGGTAATCCTACAGGCAGTCAAGCTCTGATACCAAAGCTGTCAGGACCCCGACTCAATGCCACATCGATCTAGCATGTAACACCTCATATCACTTTGCGGCCTCACGCACGGTATTCCCACGGGTGTCGCCTTACCTTTGCCCGGGACCGTTTGCGTCTTTTGGCACACGTATATGACAGTGTCGCTAGCATCCATATGATAAGGAGCCCGGGCTGACATGGCTAGTCGTAAACCCAAAGTGGCACAAACTTACAGGGACAAGCATCCATGACCCAACATCGAACGTGTCGGTCATCAGCGAGTGAATCCAGGCTGTAGCACTGGGCTAGCAGGACTCCGGTGAACCGGGCTGTAGCGGGCTAACAGGACTCTGGTATTCATCGCGTGACATTTCCCCGAAGGGACAGACACAGGAACGAAGAAGGACACATGCCGGCCAGCCTAAGTGTTCCGGAGCAGTAGCAAGCTACCATGGCTCGGTGGAAACACTAGGAGACATTTCCCGGTAAGAGAGGCTACTAAAGATAAACAACTAGATAGTCAGATCCCACACATACCGAGCATTTCAATAACATACACACAATATGCTCGATATGTGCAATACAACATGGCATCACAAAATGACTCTACGACTCAAGTAGTTATTCAATAGGCTCCGAGGAGCGAGATATTACAAACATGGGTCTCATGACCCAACATTCAGAGCATACAAGTCAAAGCACAAGCGGAAGCTATCATGTCTGAGTACAGACATCTATAAATGAAAAGGCTGAGAAGCCTGACTATCTACCAGATCCTGCCGAGGGCACAAGATCGTAGCTGAGGTAACAAGCTAAACGTCGAAGTCCACGTGGAACTACTAGTGAGACTGAAGTCTCTCTGCAAAAACATAAATTAAGCAACGTGAGTACAAATGTACCCAGCAAGACTTACATCAGATCTATCTACATATGCATCATTATCAACAAAGGGGTGGTGGGGTTTAACTGCAGCAAGCCAGCTTTGACTCGGTGGCTATCCTGAACTACGACTGCAAGTAACTCTTTTGAGGTGGCGCACACGAGTCCACATATTCACCATATCAATACACCACTATGGATCCGCTCCCGTCTCCCTACGAGAACGCCATCCATAGCACTCACGCTTATCTTGCGTATTTTAGAGTGTCCACTTTCACTTGTCTATGAACTATGCAAGGGGTCCAAGTTTCCATATCCGAGGAATCCGGCTATTCGAATAGATAATGATAACCCTGCAGGGGTGTACTTCTTCACACACACTCTCGCCACTTACCGCCCTGTACACGTCATGTACCTCGGCAACCTTCAAGCGGAAGCCGGGCGAGGGAGTCGGCCACGACCTGACTAACCGAACAAGTCTCTAGTCCAGGTTTATCGCCTATTCGGGTTCCATCCGCAAGGAGATCCGGCCGGGGTGTCGCTTACGGCCCCAAACGATGTGTGCAGGGTTCCCAAGCCCACCAACCGGGTGCCACTTGGTACACCGGGCCACTGTGCCTAGTCTGTCCCAAGCCCACCTATACCGGGTGCCACTTGGTAGACTACTAACACTACCTACAAACACCAGAAACTAGTTGCAACTCCTGGATAGAGATCATGTTGATTAATAAGTCGAGAGGGGTCGAGTTACTGGAACCCAATGTGTGGTAGTAACTGGTCATGGATCACAAACACAGAACTCAGTTCCTATGGACGGCTGCAATGAGACAACCCACCATGTACTCCTACATGGCCTCTCACCGCTACCTTTACCAAATCGTGTTACACTTAGCTCACACACAGTAGAACATGTTCACACGCCTCTGATTCATCCCCGATGAATCAGACCTGACTCAACTCTAAGCAGTAGCAGACATGACAAACAAGCATGAATGAGTAGGCACATCAGGGCTCAAACAACTCCTACTCATGCTAGTGGGTTTCATCTATTTACTGTGGAATGACATGTCATGCAAAGGATAAAGGGGTTCAGCTACCGCAGCAAGTAACAATATGATCGTTGTTGTCCTAATGCAGTAAAAGAGAGCAGGAGCGAGAGAGTGGGATTTTATAGGAATGAACAAGGGGGTTTTGCTTGCCTGGCACTTCTGAAGATAACATTGAGTCTTCATCAGTGTCAACGATCACAACGTCGGAACATCGTCTACCGGGAGGGAACAGATACCGGCAACAGAGAAGAACACAATCGATGCAATGCACAAAATGATGCATGCTATGACATGGCAATATGAATGTGTTTTGAGCTAATGCAACTAGCAACAGATTAAATGAAGTTGGTTTGAATACCAGATTCAAATTCAAACTCCATATATGATTAGTTAAATGCCTTTAATTTGTTTTGTCCAAAACAAAGGACAAACATTGTTCAAACATGCATGAAAATGGTATAGATGGATTCCTTGAATTTTTCTGATAATTTTTCATATATAAATTATTTAATTTGGAGTTACGGTTAATTTTCTATGATTTATAGAAGTTTTAGGCATTTTCTGGAATTTCCTGAATAATATTAAATCCAGAAATGATTATGGCGTCAGCACCACGTCACAGTGACGTCAGCAGGGTCAACTGGGCACAGTCCGGTCAACCCCTGACCGGTGGGTCCCGAGTGTCAGTGTCTAACTAAACTAACCTAGCTTAGTTAATACTAACCTAACTTAATTAGCCGGGCGGGGCCCGCAGGTCAGTGAGAGAGAGGGGGGGTCAAACCGGGCAGTGGGGTCAACCCACGCCGGTCATCGGGTCCGCGGTCGCCGGCGTTTAGCCGCCGGCGAGTCCAGGCGCGGCGGAGAGCTCGGGAAACGCCCTCCGGCGACCAAAACAGCGGCAGCGATCATCTACGCGTAGCTGGCGCTCAGCCGTATCCATCTAAGCAAGCGGGAGGGGCTGAGGTCGAGCGGGCTCGCCGGAATCAGGCTCGCGGCGGCGGCCGAGGTTCGGACCTCGACGGAAACGAGGCTACGGTTGATGAGAGGATGAACGGATGCTTGTTCTGGGCTCCTGGGACCACGCTGAGCGCAGACACGTGCTCAAACACGGACGGGAGCAACTGTGGCCGCGGCGGCGCCATGACCGTCGGCGAAGAGCTCTCGGCTCGTTGTGAACGGCGGCTAGAGAGGGAGATAGGGCACGGGGAGAGGGGGAATCGGGTCAAGGGCTCACCGCGGAGCTGCAGGGAGGGTTAGTGGGCTCGGGGGCGCGCCGGAGTGGCCGAATCGACGGAGAAGGGCGCCGGGGCCGAAGCTTGAAGACGATGACGATGGCGGCTGCTCGGGGCCCTTCTGGTCGCGTGAGACGACGAGGAGGACGAGGGCGGAACAGCGGAGCTTTGGGAGGCGTCGGGGAGGCGAGACGGTGGCTGTGGCCGCGCGAGCACTGGTCGGCGGCGACGGGCTCCATTCGGTCGCGGGAGGGGAAGCAGAGGAGCGAGGGGGAGGGAGGTCCAGAGAGCGAGGGAGAAGTGATAGGGGGTCGGGGAGGCGCGTGGCGTCTCCGGGCGTCGAGGAGGGAGGCAACCAGGCAGGAGGTGGCCAAGCGCGGTGGCGGTGCTCGCCACCGAGCTGCTTCGTGCGCTGGCACGGGAGGAAGACAGGCATGCCCCCTGGTGGTTGGGCTGCACAGTGTTGGGCTGTCCAGGTGGGCTTGGTGGGCTGCAGAGGTAAGTCCAGGTAAGGTTTCTCTCCTCTGTCTTTTATTTCTGTGTTTTGTTTTATTTAATTTATTTTTCCACTGTTTTGAATTTAAAATAATTCAAACAATGCCAAAAACTCCTCTGAATATTTTATATTGCTAGATGGACTCTTCCAAAAGCTTATAAAATATTTCAGGGGTATTTGAAATTATATTCTAATTATATGAATATAATTCAAATTCAAATAGCTAATGAATTAAATCCAAAGTCCCAAAAATAATTCCTTAAAAATGTTCAATATTTTGGTTGGGACCAGAACCCTTACCAAAAATTATCAAACATTTAAGAAGAGCATTTTGGAGCAATGAATGAGATTTTTTTAGGGTTTTTGCCCTTCTTTTATTTAAGTTTTTGAGGCTTCCAAAATTCCTCAGTTCAGGTTTCAAAAATTTAAACATGATGCTCACATGAGGTCTAGCCTAGTGCATAACAGGACCAAGGATGTGACAAGAACGTTATAAAGAAAGCCGGAATCGGAGTTACGGTTTAGAAATGGCAAGCAATTCAAATATGACACTGGTCTGCGATTTACAACAAGTAGCCATCTAAATGCAACAAGATGAACATGCTATAGCACCCAAACATGGCATCAAAATACATGGCAGGGATGCATTCAAGATGCTTAACAAAAGTCTAGCATTGAGCTATGGCCAATTCATCCATTAACAGGTTCAAACAAGCATGGCAAAAATGCATATGGTAAACAGATTTCAGACTTAGTGAAATTAACACTTGTCTGGAATTTCAGATCAGGTAGCACACTTCGGAGCAACAAAACTATATGCTACAGGACCTGAACATGGCAAAGTAAAGCATGGCATGGAGATACTCAAAGATCTTAACAAAAGTCCCTTAGTGACCTTGAGCCGAAAGGGATCGGAAAATACATTTTCAAGCATGTGAACATGGCAAAAACATAATCAGTTCTCAGTCTTGGTGAAAACTGGAGCATGCTGAAAACAGATATCAAGTAGGCATGTTTAAGAGCTCGATGCACTCACTAGGGAGCAAGTCATGACAAGCTAAGCATACAACCATCAAGAATACACAAAATGCAAGCTAGACATGTGTCGGGTGGTAGGTGCGACATATGCCAACGGGTGGCTTATCATTGTGGGAGCCAGTAAAACATCACCGGTGCCTGGAAACGGGATGAGGCGAAGACATGCACGCCGGCGAATCTTACCCAGCTTCGGGGCTCTCCGTGGAGATAACACCCCTACTGCTGCTCTGCGGGGTCTCCGCATGATCACTCGATGAACAAGTAGCGACACGGTGCTCCTTGAGCTGTTTGGCGAGAGGAGGAGGAAGGGCTCTGCTTGCTCTCTTCTCCTCCCTACGTGGTGTCTAAAACTAGCAGGAATCAACACTTTGCATGGGTGTTTCGGGGGGTTTATATAGGCCTACCCCCCGGGGGTACAACGGTAATCCAGCTGGGCGCGGGGCCCAGCCGTCTGTGTCTACGCTCTCCGGCTTCTGCGCCGGCTGCTGGGGCTCGCCGGCTAGCGGGTCCCACCGGCTGCCGGCCCCTTGGTCGACAGGCAGGCCCCACTGTCCAGGGCCTTGTTGGTAGCTGGTTGCTGTTGCTCAATCTTGGTGACGAGGGCTTCGCCGAGGTAAGCGTGGCTACAGTGCTGCCGTCCGGCGGGTGACCACTGTAGCCTCACCGCGTCTTGTCTCCTTAATGGGGCGTCTCCTTCGAGGGGGTGGCAAGCCGGATGGAGAGAGCCGACTCCGTCTTGGGCCGACTGGGGGAGGCCAGGCCGCCTTCGGGTGTCTCTCTGCCTAAAGGGGCCCACCGCCCGTGGGCCGTACTGGTAGCCCGTCGTGGATGACATCAGGGTCAACGTGGCAACAGTGTTGCGCCGAACGGGTCATGGCCACCCGTACGGCGCACTGTGCCAGGCGCGCTCCGGGATTCGGGGGTGGCAGGCTTCACTGTAGCCACGCCCTGTCACATCGCCGTTAGGTGGATGCAGACTTCGAGGGTACGGTCTTGATCGCTTTATGGGAGCCGGCTTCTTGGAGTCGGCCTTCTCGCAGCCGGCTCTTAGGAGCCGGCCCTCCCGCGGCTT
Source organism: Triticum aestivum (assembly GCF_018294505.1). Taxonomy (NCBI): domain Eukaryota; kingdom Viridiplantae; phylum Streptophyta; class Magnoliopsida; order Poales; family Poaceae; genus Triticum; species Triticum aestivum. The sequence goes on along the minus strand of NC_057809.1, from coordinate 350,893,456 downwards.
TCTTCATGAGGGCTGAAGTCGGACCTCCTTCCAATAGCTGGCCTGGGAGATAGCCAGCCAGGGGAAGGCGGCCCCATGTCTTGGATCCTTGAGAGCCCGATCGGCTCGTAATTTTTTCAGAAAGGCCAGGGGGAGCCGGCTAGGCTACCCGTGGTCACTTACTCCGACAACATGGCAAGAACAATAGCATAGCATGCACGGATCAACTACAACATCCTCGGCAAAATTGCTAACAAGTAGACAATCTGCCCAGATTCACGAAGTAGCAAAAGTAGAGCTCGATTGACTCAAGCTAGGGTGCTCCATAATTGCAAACAAAGGCATGGATGGATAGAGCATTACAAGATAAACAAAACATCCTTACTGATCATCCTCAAAAGAGGCACAGGTCACTAGGAAACAACATGAACATATGGCAACATGAGATAAACAACTCAAGGACTTAGTGGAATTGCTAAATCCCTGAAATCAGCATTACCAAGTGCCTCACTATGCAAGCTCGTGCTAGTCACCAAACACATCACAAAAATACATGGGTTGCACCTCTGGAAAGATGGCAAAACCCTTAACAAAACATATGTAGAGCACCAGGGCATATCATGCACACAATAATCATGACACAAATGACAAATATCTAAATAGAGCAGTAGATCTGACAATTATCTCAAGTAGCCCTCTTCTAACAAAATTTCGGGCATCAAGATGAACTCAAATGAAAATGATGCAATGTAATGAAATGATGTACTCTCTGAGGCAAACATTTTGATATGCTATATGCCCAAAACAAAGTTACGGATGCAAAGTTACGGCACAATGAAAAAGGGCATATGAACTAGGGTTTCGGGCAAAAGTCAACCCTCAGATCCAGATCCAGATCGGGCGCATAACTCGAGGTTCGCCGGAACGGATCTCGGAGTCAACGGAGGTGGCCGGAGTCGTCGGGGTCGCCGGACATGACGCTTCCCGGCGCTAGGAGGTGCGGAGGAGGGCTCGGACGATGAGGCGGCGGTCGAGCGTGACGCCGGCACGGCTTGGCGGCACGTCGGACGGCGGCGAGCTCGCCGGAGGAAGCAACGGAGCCCGCCGGCAAGGGCATCTGCGGTGGGGCTGGCCGCCGGAGCGGTAGATGGCGGCGGCGGGGCGAAGGCGCGGGCGGCGACGCGCGCGTTGGCCGGGAGGGTGCCTCGCGGGCCGAGCGGGCCGGCGGCGGGAGGAGGCGACGATGTGGGCGCGGCTGCCCACGTGGCGGCTCGCGGTTGGCGGGGCGATTTCGTCCGGCCGGGGACGGACGTGTCTGGCCGGCGCGAGGTGGAATTTAGGGTTTGGACGGGGGAGAGATCCGGATTTGGAAGAGGGGGTCTATATAAAGGCATAGAGGGAGCTAGGAGAGTCCAAATGAGGTGTGGTTTTCGGCTACGCGATCGTGATTGAACGCTCTAGATGATGGAGAGGGTTATGGTGGGTTTTGGGCCAACTTGGAGGGGTGTTGGGCTACAACACACACGAGGCCTTTTCGGTCCCTCGGTTAACCGTTGGAGCATCAAATGAAGTCCAAATGGTACGAAACTTGACAGGCAGTCTACCGGTAGTAAACCAAGGCCGCTTGGCAAGTCTCGGTCCAATGCGGAAATGTTTAATCCCCACACACGAAAGAAAGGTAGAAATGACCACCGGAGGAGAACGGAGCGCCGGAATGCAAAACGGACAACGGGGAAAATGCTCGAATGCATGAGATGAACACGTATGCAAATGCAAAGCACATGATGACATGATATGAGATGCATGACAACAACAACAACAACACACGGAGACAAAAACCCGAACCCGAGAAAATAAAATAACTTAAGGCCAGAAACGGCAAGAGTTGGAATACATATTGGGAAAGTCATATCCGGGGTGTTATAAAAAGTGTGTCCGGACAAAAGGGATCGAGCGTGTTGGGAAATGTGGTGCACCCCTGCAGGGAAGTTTATCTATTTGAATAGCCGTGTCCCTTGGTAAAAGGACGACCCGGAGTTGTACCTTGACCTTATGACAACTAGAACCGGATACTTAATAAAACACACCCTTCCAAGTGCCAGATACAACTGGTGATCGCTCTCTCACAGGGCGACAAAGGGAGGATCATCGGTTAGGATTATGCTATGCGATGATACTGGGTGAACTTACCATCTACTCTCTTCTCCTGCTGCAAGATGGAGGTGGCCAGAAGCGTAGTCTTCGATAAGGACTAGCTATCCCCCTCTTATTCTGGCTTTCTGCAATTCAGTCCACATATGATACCCTTATTCCATTTGATACCAATGCATACATATGTAGTGTAGCTCCGTGCTTGCGAGTACTTTGGATGAGTACTCACGGTTGCTTTGCTCCCTCTTTTCCCCCTTTCTATACTCGATTGCTGCGACCAGATGTTGAAGCCCAGGAGCCAGACACCACCATCGATGACGACCACTACTACTCGGGAGGTGCCTACTACTACGTGGAGCCCGCTGACGACGACTAGGAGTAGTTAGGAGGATCCCAGGCAGGAGGCATGCGCCTCTTTCGATCTGTATCCCAGTTTGTGCTAGCCTTCTTAAGGCAAACTTGTTTAACTTATGTCTGTACTCAGATATTGTTGCTTCCGCTGACTCGTCTATGATCGAGCTCTTGTATTCGAGCCCTCGAGGCGCCTGGCTTGTAATATGATGCTTGTATGACTTATTTTATTTATAGAGTTGTGTTGTGATATCTTCCCATGAGTCCCTGATCTTGGTCGTACACGTTTGCGTGTATGATTAGTGTACGATTGAATCGGGGGCGTCACAGGTAATAATATGCATATAGGATCTGAACATATGATCTTCCACCAATTAAACCAACTAGCATCAACTACAAGGAGTAATCAACACTACTAGCAACCTACTAGCACCAATCCCGGACTTTGAGACAAGAATTGGATACAAGAGATGAACTAGGGTTTGGAGATGAGTTGGTGCTGGTGAAGATGTTGATGGAGATTGCCCTCTCCCGATGAGAGGAGCGTTGGTGATGACGATGGTGATTATTTCCCCCTCCCGGAGGGAAGTATCCCCGGCAGAACAGCTCTGCCGGAGCACTAGATTGGATCCGCGAAGGTTTCGCCTCGTGGCGGCGGAGTCTCGTCCCGAAAAGTTCCTTCTTATTTTTTTTCTCATTGAAAGACTTCATATAGGAGAAGATGGGCATCGGAGAGCCACCAGGGGCCCACAAGGTAGGGGTCGCGCCCTACGGGGGGGGGGGGGGGGCGCCCCCCACCCTCGTGAGAAGGGTGTGCGCCCCCTGGCCTTCATCTTTGGCGAGGATTTTTCTTTATTTATTTTAAGATGTTCCGTGGAGTTTTAGGACTTTTGGAGTTGCGCAGAATAGGTCTCTAATATTTGCTCCTTTTCCAGCCCAGAATTCGAGCTGCTGGCATTCTCCCTCCATATGTAAACCTTGTAAAATAAGAGAGAATAGCCATAAGTATTGTGACATAAAGTGAAATAACTGTCCATAATGCAATAAATATTGATATAAAAGCATGATGCAAAATGGACGTATCAACTCCGCCAAGCTTAGACCTCGCTTGTCCTCAAGCGAAAAGCCGATAACAATAAATATGTCCTCATGTGTAGAGGTAGAGGCGTTGATAAAAATAAAATACGGACATGAAGGCATCATGATTATTCTCGTAGCAGCAACATATATAGCTTTTGTCATATGATTACTTATGTTCAAGTGATGATCTATTCACAATGCAAGAGTATAAATCATAAACCTTATTGGGCTCCGACAAACTATAATCTCAGTCATTGAAGAATTGCAATTTATCATAACATCAGAAAGAGTCTATGTTAGAGCTACAAAGCAAGTCCACATACTCAACTATCATTTAGTCCTCCATAATTGCTAACACTCACGCGATACTTGTGGTTACGAAGTTTTAATCGGACACAGAGAAAGATAGGGGCTTATAGTTTTGCCCCACAACCTTTTACCTCAAGGGTAATGTCAACAATAATGGTTCATGCTCCCCTACATCCAATTAGATATATATATCATGTTCTTTCCAACATGTTGAGCTTGCCAAAGGACAAAATGAAAAAGAAAAGGTGAAGATCACCATGACTCTTGCATAAGGTAGAAGATAATACTAAAGGATAGGCCCTTCGCAGAGGGAAGCAGAGGTTGCCATGCACTTTTATGGTTGGATATATAAAATCTCAATGCGAAAGAACGTCACTTTATATTTCCCCTTGTGATATGAACCTTTACTATGCAATGCGTCGCTTTTATTACTTCCACATCACAAGATCATATAAAGCTTATTTCTCCCACACCAATCAATCATACATATTTAGAGCAATTTTTATTGCTTTGCACCGATGACAACTTACTTGAAGGATCTTACTCAATCCATAGGTAGATATGATGGACTCTCATGGCAAAACTGGTTTAAGGGTATTTGGAAGCACAAGTAGTATTTCTACTTGGTGCTGAGAATTTGGCTAGGATGAGGGGGAAAGGCAAGCTCAACAAGTTAGAGGGTCCATGACAACATACTTTATCTCAGATATAAGAAATACATAACTCATTACGTTGTCTTCCTTGTCCAACATCAACTCTTTAGCATGTCATATTTTAATGAGTGCTCCCAATCATAAAAGATGTCAATGATAATATATCTATATGTGAAAACCTCTCTTTCCTTATTACTTCCTATTAATTGCAACAATGACCAAAGCTATGTCTGCCACCTCCCAACAACTTTTAATCATCATACTCTTTCTATGTGAAGTCATTACTCTCAATAAGATCAATATGAACTTTTTGTTTCTTTTTATTCCTTTTCTCTTTTCTTTTATTCGCCCAAGGTCATGGCAAAATAATCAAGCCCTTGACTCAACAATAATCTTTATTATATATAGCTCACGGACTCGATTACATAGAGAGATCATAAAGCAAACTCAAAACTAGATCATGCCATAAACTTTATTCTACTAGATCAAGATACTACTAATAGGATCGAACTAAGAAAAATGGTAAAGATAGGAGTTGTGATTGTGATATGATACCGGGGCACCTCCCCCAAGGTTGGCAGTTGCCAAGGGGAGTGCCCATACCCATGTGATTATATCTCCTTCTTTCTTGTCGGTGTAATATTCTTGGCGATGATTCCCCTCAGGATGCGGTTCTCCTCCTCGAGCTTATTGACTTGCTGTTTGAGGTCCATTATTTCCTTACGAAGCTTTCCTATGACAGCTAAAGCTCCTTGCACCCAAGGGTGTTGCATAGCTGCGGGAGAACAAGTGACACTCCTCTTCATATTTTCATATGAAAGAAATCTAACATTAGCAGGGATAACCGAGTTTGAATAGTTGAGCTCTGTAGTTCCCCCATTGTGAACCCAGCTCAGAGGCGAGAGGTGACTTCTTGATCCTCCATGGCATCTACTCTCATCAAGTCAGCCTCCATCTCTTCCTCCGTTGCTGGCCCAAAGTGGCAGCATCGCTGTTTGCCCTTGGTTCCGGTGCCGGATTAGATACCCGGCTCTCCCCGATTGACTCTTGAGAAGACATCTTGCTCTAATCTGCAGCAGCAACAACTCGAAAACTAGAACAGAGGAGGTTTGCGTAATACGGGAGTCAAAACCCCCGGGAGATTATATAATGAATTTTTACCGACCAAAATACGTAACGTGCAAGAAAACGGAGTCCGGAGGGCACACGAGGTGCTCACGAGCTAGGGGGCGCGCCCAGGGGGGGTAGGGCGCGCCCACCACCCTCGTGGGGCCCTCGTGTCCTTCCCGGACTGCTACTTATTTTTCTATTTTTCTAAATATTCCAAAACGGAGAATATTGCCTTAAAAATTGTTTTGGAGTCGGTTTACTTACCGTACCACATACCTATTCCTTTTCAGAGTCTGAAACGTTCCAGGAAGTGTCCCTTATGTATTCCTTCGGGGTTATGGTTTCAATAATATTGGTTTCAACATTTATGGGATTACCTGAGATATAATGTTTAATTCTTTAACCGTTTACCACCTTCGGATTTGTGCCCTCGAAGTTGTTGATTTTTATGGCACCGAAACGATAGACCTCTTCGATAACATAGGGGCCTACCCATTTAGAGAGAAGTTTGCCTGCAAAAAATCTTAAACGAGAGTTGTATAGCAATACATAATCACCTACATTGAACTCATGCTTTTGTATCCTTTTATCATGCCATCTTTTGACTTTTTCTTTAAACAACTTGGCATTTTCATAAGCTTGCGTTCTCCATTCATCAAGTGAGCTAATATAAAATGACCTCTTCTCACCGGCAAGTTTAAAATCATAGTTAAGCTCTTTAATAGGCCAATATGCCTTATGTTCTAGTTCGAGAGGTAAGTGACAGGCTTTTCCATAAACCATTTTATATGGAGACATACCCATAGGATTTTTGTATGCAGTGCTATATGCCCATAATGCATCATCAAGTTTCTTGGACCAATTCTTTCTAGACCTATTAACAGTCTTTTGCAAAATTAATTTCAGCTCTCTATTGCTCAACTCTACTTGATCACTAGACTGTGGGTGATAAGGAGATGCAATTCTATGATTAACATCATATTTAGCACCAGCAATAAAGTGTGAACCACCATCAGTCATTAAATATCTAGGGACTCCAAACCTCGGAAAAATAACTTCTTTAAGCATTTTAATAGAAGTGTTATGATCAGCACTACTAGTTGGAATAGCTTCTACCCACTTAGTAATGTAATCAACAGCAACTAGAATATGTGTGTATCCATTAGAGGCAGGAAAAGGTCCCATATAATCAAAGCCCCAAACATCAAATGGTTCAATAACAAGTGAATAATTCATAGGCATTTCTTGACATCTACTAATATTACCAATTCTTTGACATTCATCACAAGACAAGACAAACTTACGGGCATCCTTGAAGAGAGTAGGCCAATAAAAATCAGATTGCAATACCTTATGTGCAGTCCTATCTCCAGCGTGGTGTCCTTCATAAGACTCGGAGTGACACTTCCGTAGGATCTGTTCCTATTCGTGCTCAGATACACAACGTCTAATAACACCATCTACTCCTTCTTTATAAAGACGTGGGTCATCCCAAAAGTAATGTCTTAAATCATAGAAGAACTTTTTCTTTTGCTGGTATATGAAGCTAGGTGGTATAAACTTAGCAACAATATAATTAGCATAATTAGCATACCATGGAGTACTACGAGAAGTACTTATAACATTTAATTGTTCATCGGGAAAGCTATCATTAATAGGTAGTGGGTCATCAAGAATATTTTCTAACCTAGACAAGTTGTCTGCAACGGGGTTCTCAGCTCCCTTTCTATCAACAATATGCAAATCAAATTCTTGTAGCACGAGAAGCCATCTAATAAGTCTAGGTTTAGCATCTTTCTTTTCCATAAGATATTTAATAGCAGCATGATCAGTTTGGATAGTTACTTTAGAATCAACAATATAAGATCTGAACTTATCACAAGCAAATACAACTGCTAAAAGCTCTTTTTCAGTAGTGGCATAATTTCTTTGAGCATTGTCTAGAGTCTTACTAGCATAATGAATAACATTTAATTTCTTATAAACACTTTGCCCTAGAACAGCACTTACAGCATAATCACTAGCATCACACATAATTTCAAAGGGTAGGTTCCAATCAGGTAGCTGAACAACAGGTGTAGAGACTAATGCTTTCTTAAGTATTTCAAATGCTTCTACACAATCATCATCAAAGACAAATGGTATATCTTTTTGCAATAAATTAGTAAGGGGCCGAGAAATTTTTGAGAAGTCCTTAATGAACCTCCTGTAAAATCCAGCGTGACCAAGGAAACTTCTTATACCTTTGATGTCCTTGGGACATGGCATCTTTTCAATAGCATCAACATTGGCTTTATCAACTTCAATACCTCTTTCAGAAACTTTATGCCCCAAGACAATACCTTCATTAACCATAAAGTGGCACTTTTCCCAATTCAAGACAAGATTAGTTTCTTCACATCTCTGCAAAACTCGATCAAGATTGCTCAAGCAATCATCAAAAGAGGAACCATAGACGGAAAAGTCGTCCATGAAAACCTCACAAATCTTTTCACAAAAGTAAGAGAATATAGCCATCATGCATCTTTGAAAGGTAGCAGGTGCATTACATAAACCAAAAGGCATGCGTCTATAAGCAAAAGTACCAAAAGGGCATGTAAAAGTAGTCTTTGATTGATCTCTAGCCAACACAGGTATTTGAGAGAAACCAGAATAACCATCTAGAAAGCAATAGTGTGTATGTTTGCATAATCTTTCTAGCATTTGATCAATAAAAGGTAAGGGGTAATGATCTTTCTTAGTAGCTTTATTTAATTTGCCGAAATCAATTACCATCCTATAACCTGTGATAATTCTTTGTGGAATCAATTCATCTTTATCATTAGGAACAACAGTAATACCTCCCTTCTTAGGGACACAATGGACAGGACTTACCCACTCACTATCAGCAACGGGATAGATTATACCTGCCTCCAGAAGCTTTACTATTTCTTTTCTTACCACTTCTTTCATTTTAGGATTCAAACGTTGTTGAGGATCATGAACTGGTTTGGCATCTGCCTCCAAATTTATTTTATGTTGACATAGAGTGGGACAAATGCCCTTAAGATCATCAAGAGTATATCCAATAGCAGCACAATGCTTCTTCAGAGTTTTTAATAATCTTTCTTCTTCATGCTCTGACAGGTTAGCACTAATAATAACAGGATATGTCTTCTTTTCATCAACATAAGCATTTAAGATTATCAGGCAAAGGTTTAAGCTCAAACAAGGGATCACCCTTGGGTGGAGGAGGATCCCCTAAGATTTCAATAGGCAAATTGTGTTGCAGCATAGGTTCCTGTTTAAAGAATACTTCATCTATTTCCCTTCTTTCATTCATGAACATATCATTTTCATGGTCTAGCAAATAGTGTTCTAAAGGATCACTAGGAGGTACGGCAATAGAAGAAAGACCAATAATTTCATCCTTACTAGGTAATTCTTCCTCACGATGTTGTTTACTAAATTTAGAGAAATTAAACTCATGAACCATATCATCCAAGCCAATAGTAACAACATTCTGTTTGCAATCTATGGTAGCATTGACAGTATTTAAGAAGGGTCTACCAAATATAATGGGACAAAAGCTATCTTGTGGGGAACCAAGAACATGAAAATCAGCAGGATATTTAGTCTTCCCACACAAGACTTCGACATCTCTAACAATTCCAATTGGTGCAATAGTATCTCTATTAGCAAGTTTAATAGTAACATCAATATCTTCTAACTCAATAGGTGCAATTTCATTCTTAATTTCTTCGTATAAATTATGCGATATAACACTAGCACTTGCACCCATATCACATAAGCCATGATAACAATGATCTCCTATTTTAACAGAAATAACATGCACACCTACCACAGGTCTATGTTTATCTTTATCACAAGGTTTAGCAATTCTAGCAGTTTCACCTTCGAACTGAATAACATGCCCATCAATATTATTAGACTAGAGATCTTTAACAATAGAAATATTAGGTTTAACTTGCTCAGGAGGTGTATAAGTTCTAATATTTCTTTTACGAACAACAGTTGAAGCTTTAGCATGATCCTTTATTTTAACAGGGAAGGGTGGTTTCTCAATATAAGAATTAGGAACAATAGGATCATTATAAGTGACAGTATTTTCTTTAACTTTAATAGTTGCAGCTACTTTTACTTCTATGGGAGGATGATATTTAAACCACTTCTCCTAAGGGAGATCAACATAAGTGAAAAAAGATTCACAGAAAGAAGCTACTATCTCAGAGTCAAGTCCATATTTAGTGCTAAACTTACGGAAAATATCGGTATCCATAAAAGATTTAACACAATCAAACTTAGGTGCCAAACCTGACTCCTTACCTTCGTCGAGGTCCCAATCTTCAGAGTTGCGTTCAATTCTATCTAATAAATTCCATCTGAATTCAATAGTCTTCATCATAAAAGAGCCAACACAAGAAGTATCGAGCATGGTGCGATTGTTTTCAGAAAGCCGAGCATATAGATTTTGAATAATCATTTCCCTTGAGAGCTCATGATTGGGGCATGAATATAACATTGATTTAAGCCTCCCCCAAGATTGAGCAATGCTTTCACCTTCGCGAGGCCAGAAATTATATATATAATTGCGATCACGGTGAACAAGATGCATAGGGTAATACTTTTGATGAAATTCCAACTTCAATCTTTTATAGTCCCATGATCTCATATCATCACATAGCCTATACCATATCAATGCGTCTCCCTTCAAAGATAAAGGGAAGACCTTCTTCTTAGCAACATCATCGGATATACCTGCAAGCTTAAATAATCCACAAACTTCATCCACATATATTAAGTGCTCATCAGGAGTTTCATTTTCAATAGGTTCAGTAGGTTGAGGAGCAACTCTTTGCTCTACTGGATGGGGTGAAGATACCCCGAACAAGCCCCTCACAGAATTATTTTCCATAATAACAAGTGACAGTAAATTTCAGCACACTATATAAATTTTTCCTTACCAAATTCCACCTACCAAAGGCGCTACACTCCCCGGCAATGGCGCCAGAAAAGAGTCTTGATGACCCACAAGTATAGGGGATCTATCGTAGTCCTTTCGATAAGTAAGAGTGTTGAACCCAATGAGGAGCAGAAGGAAATGATAAGCGGTTTTCAGCAAGGTGTTCTCTGCAAGTACTGAAATAAGTGGTAACAGATAGTTTTGTGATAGGATAAATTGTAACGAGCAACAAGTAACAAAAGCAAATAAAGTGCAGCATGGTGGACCAATCCTTTTGTAGCAAAGGACAAGCCGGAACAAACTCTTATAATAGGAAAAACGCTCCCGAGGACACATGGGAATATCGTCAAGCCAGTTTTCATCACGTTCATATGATTCGTGTTTGATACTTTGATAATTTGATATGTGGGTGGACCGGTGCTTGGGTGTTCTTCTTACATGAACAAGCATCCCACTTATGATTAACCTCTATTGCAAGCATACGCAACTACAACAAAAGTATTAAGGTAAACCAAACCATAGCATGAAACATATGGATCCAAATCAGCCCCTTACGAAGCAACGCATAAACTAGGGTTTGAGCTTCTGTCACTCTAGCAACCCATCATCTACTTATTACTTCCCAATGCCTTCCTCTAGGCCCAAATAAAGGAGAAGTGTTATGTAGTCGACGCTCACATAACACCACTAGAGGCTAGACAACATACATCTTATCAAAATATCAAACGAATACCAAATTCACATGACTACTAATAGCAAGACTTCTCCCTTGTCTTCAGGAACGAACGTAATTACTCACAAAGCATATTCATGTTCATAATCAGAGGGGTAATAATATGCATATAGGATCTAAACATATGATCTTCCATCAATTAAACCAACTAGCATCAACTACAAACATTGTTGGGGATATCGCTTATCGGGAACTTATCGGCCGACCCATGATAAGGGGTAAATCGGCCAGTTTATCGGCATATCGACCGATTTATTGCCATATCAGCTGATTTATCGGGCGATTTATCTTATCGGTCAGACACAGGTAAGCGATAAATCGGCCGATTTATGGAAATATCGGAAGATATCTTGAATAGAGACTACAAGGAGTAATCAACACTACTAGCAACCTACTAGCACCAATCCCGGACTTTGAGACAAGAATTGGATACAAGAGATGAACTAGGGTTTGGAGATGAGATGGTGCTGGTGAAGATGTTGATGGAGATTTCCCTCTCCCAATGAGAGGAGTGTTGGTGATAACGATGGTGATGATTTCCCCCTCCCGGAGGGAAGTATCCGCAGTAGAACAGCTGTGTCGGAGCTCTAGATTGGATCCGCCAAGGTTCTGCCTCGTGGCGGCGGAGTCTCGTCCCGAAAAGTTCCTTCTTATTTTTTTCTCATCGAAAGACTTCATATAGGAGAAGATGGGCGTCGGAGAGCCACTAGGGGGCCCACGAGGTAGGGGGCGCCCTAGGGGGGCGGCCCCCACCCTCGTGAGAAGGGTGTGGGACCCCTGGCCTTCATCTTTGGCGAGGATTTTATTTTATTTATTTTTAGATGTTCCGTGGAGTTTCAGGACTTTTGGAGTTGCATAGAATAGGTCTCTAATATTTGCTCCTTTTCTAGCCCAGAATTCCAGCTGCCAGCATTCTCCCTCCTTATGTAAACCTTGTAAAATAAGAGAGAATAGCCATAAGTATTGTGACATAAAGTAAAATAACAGTCCATAATGCAATAAATATCAATATAAAAGCATGATGCAAAATGAACGTATCAATCTCTGTTCCCAAGCTCGCTTTGCGGCGGGCCAATCCGTGACTTCTCTCGAGCTGATGATGTAGGGTGGAACCCTAATGGTCGATCTTTTCACACTTGGAGGGGGAAAGAGAGGCAAATCAAGAGAAACACAAGATGAAAACTCAACAAGACAAGATGCAATGACACATATGCTAAATCCACATACACATAAGGAGATACAAGATCCAAAGTCAACACAAGAGGATACAAAGGGTAGCTAGTTCATCCCAATCCTTCAAGGAGAGAGGTATTGAATCCTAGGAGGATCTTCCCATGAAGGGATCTTGAATCCACTTGGGGGATCTTCTCACATTGAGATCTTGAACTCCATGGGAGTAGGGTAAGTGGATGAGCAAAGCTCTATCTCAAATGAGCTCTAATCTTTGCTAACCCTAGACGGATGAGGGGGTAGTCCATATATAGTGCCAGTACAAGTTGGGATGAGTTGGATGGATACATGGGCCTTGGGCCGTTCAATGTGTGTAGAGAGGCTATGGCTTCGATGTTGTAGGGTCCGGCCAGATTTTCGGTAAGGGGACGGATGTCCGGGGCCATCGGGCCGGATGTCCGGGACATGTAGCTTCTTCGGCTGCTGGACTGCTGCTGTGGCTGTCGTTTCCACGCGTAGGATGTCCGGGCCATGGGCCAGATGTCCAGGCTGTGGGGCAGATGTCCGACCATTGTAGCCTTGAAGTGGTTCCTCTCATCGTTATCCTTCATCCTTGTACTTGGATCTTGTCCATGATCTTAAGCATCTGCGAGAGGGTCTTGTTGGTACGTAAACACACATAGAATTCCGGATTTTGGTAGTAGCCATGTCTCACTTGGATCATACAGAATGTCATTACGGAGAGATGTCACCTCGTTCTCGAGAGATCTTGCACGTGCTCGTGTCATTGTTCCACTTGGCACTTGGGGAGACGAAGGTGGGTCCCCGGGGATGACCGTAGGATGCTCCGCATCATCTCCCCCTTCCCTTGGGAAAGATCCGACCTTGGATAATAAACCTCATGACCATGGAAGGGAGATAGATCCTTAACATTGAAGATTTTGCTCACGCTGTACTTGTCGTGTGGGATGTCGATCTTGTATGTATTATTGTTGTAGCGTTCTAGCACCTTGAATGGTCCATCGGCTCGAGGTAGTATTTTGGACTTGCGTTCGTTGGGGAAGCGGTCTTTTCAGAGGTGTGGCCACACAATATCTCTAGGGTTGAATACGATGGGGTTCTTATTGATGTTGATCTTGGTCACGAGTCCATGTACTTGGATCTCGATAGTGTGCCATGTATCTTCATGCACTTCTTGAGATATCTCGAGGCGCTCTTGTAGTGGTAGTGGCAGGATATCCAATGGGGACAACTGGTTGAATCCATAGATGACCTCAAAGGGGAACTTGCCGGTAGTAGAATGTCTTGCTCGATTGTAGGTGTACTCGATGATGGGTAAGCATTCCTCCCACTCCTTGATGTTCTTCTTGATCAACACGCGGAGGAGAGTTGAGAGCATCCAGTTGGTGAGATCCAGCTGGCCATCGGTTTGGGGATGGTATGCCAATGAGAGGAGTAGCTTGATTCTGAGCTTGGAGTGCAATTTCTTCCAAAACTAGCATAGAAACTTGACGTCATGGTCCAACACAATTGTCTTGGGCACTCCATGCTATCTCAAGATTTCCCTACAAAAGAGATATGCAACATGTGAAGCATCGTCTATCTTGTTGCAAGGAATAAAATGTGCCATTTTAGAGAAACGGTCGACAACAACAAACACCCAGTCTTTGCCATTTCATGTTTGTGGCAAACCAAGCACAAAATCCAGACTTTTGTCTTCCCATGGGTGATATTGAATAGAAAGTGGTATATAGAGACCATGGGATTGAGCGGTAGACTTAGCTTTGTGACATGTAGAGCATCAGTTGGTGTAGTGTGAGATGTCGCGAAACATCTTGGGCCAAAAGTAGTTCTTGCAGAGCGTAGTGAATGTCTTATCGCATCCAAAATGTCCCATAAGTCCTCCCTCATGATCCTCTTGCAAAAGCAACAAACGAAGAGAAGACTCATGGATATAAATCTTGTTAGCACTACAAAAAAGACACATCCGTGACATTTTGGCCCCAATGAATTTTTTCTGTCATGGTTATGACACTTCTATGACAATTATTATGACAAAAAGACGTATAGGTGTGGTGGGATTCTACTTCTGTGACAAAAAATCATGATCGAAAATGGGCTTTTCATCCTGGGCAGGCCGGGGACGCACCTACATGACATTCTTTGGGCCGTCCATGATGGAAAAATCATGGTAGAAGCGAGGGCGAGAAAAATATTGGGGAGTTCCCAGTTACGGTGGGTGGTCAGGGCTGAGCGAAGCACTGTGGTTTGTGTGTTTCTCTCACACACATGCGTGTTTGCAAGGCATTGGCTAATTGAACCCGAGTGATCACACTAGCTACGTTACTGAACCCGAGCGATCGATCCCTTGGCTATTAACTGAACCCGAGCGATTCCTTTGCTGCTGACTGAACCCGAGCGATTCCTTTGCTACTACTGCTAACTAAAATCGATCGAACATGCCTCTTGATGAACAATGATTGTTTTTGGGGGGTTGGATGGACAACTCCCAGTGGGGGTTGGATGAATAAGACCCTGTGGTAGTAGGTCGTTGCAACTGGATGAACAGAACCCCGAGGAGGCCGCCACACCCGAGCCGGTTGGGGTGGATGAAAAGGACACGATGGATGAATGGTTGAACAGTAGTCGGTGGAGGCTGGATGAACAGTAGCCCTTGGATGAACAGTAGCTGGTGGAGGCAGGAGGAAGCCGCGATGGATGAACAGTAGCATGTGAAGGTAGGAGGAAGTTGGTCATGGATGAACATGAGCCCATGGAGGCTGGAGCGAGGGAGTAGACGGTGGATGAATAGTAGCCCATGGATTCTCGTTTTGCGGTATGCCACACCCCTCCTGATGAACATGACCCTGTTTCGACCGTAGGCCTCGAACATAAGTCTGTTTCCTCCGTTTTGCGGTATGCCACACCACTCCTGATCAATAGGACCCCATTTCGAACGTAGGAGCTCGAACATAAGTCCGTTTCCTCCGTTTTGAGGTATGCCAAACCCCTCCCAATGAACAAGACCCTGTTTCGACTGTAGCTGGTCGAACAGAAGGCCATTTCCTCTATTCTACGGTATGCCAGACTCCTTTTCAGCTATTTTGTCCAAGACGATTGCCTCCCATTGAACATGACGCATTCCAACCCAGTCGGTTGCCTCCCGATGAACACAACGTTGTTTCCTCCATTCCGACCCAACCGGTTGGCTCCGCATGAGTAGGATGTCATTGCTGCCGTCTATATGCGTGAGTACGCATTCGAGACCCCACCTGTATGTACGTGCGTGGCCATATTTTTGGCATGTGGCTGTACGTACGTGTACATAGTTTAGAAGGGATTGCCTGAACTGCTACGTCGGGGGCTCTACTATTACACGTGTCATTGCTTGCTCCGCCACGGTTCACCGTTGTAGAGAGACCGATCAACCAGAATGTACGTACACGTTCGCGACCAGACAGACAACCCTACGGGCGGTTCGACCGGGTGGGTCACAACTGTCAGGGAGGATAAAGAGGCACTTCCTTGCGTGTGAAGATATAACTGGTGGGTCCCAGCTGTCAAGGGAAATAACCATTTTTTGCCTGTAATATGGATGCATTCCTTGCATGCGAAGATGTAGCTGGTGGGTCCCAGCTATCAGGGGGAAACATTTTTTTGAAAAATACAAAGGCCCTTCCAGTTGGTCCGCGTTGTCAGGTGGAGGAATAATTACTTTATGCGTAATAAAGATGCACTTCCTTGTTGCGGTCGTGGACGCAGCTGTCAGCCTCTCCATGTAGAGTCCTCTTCTGATGGAAGTTGTTGCTTGACCACGTTGACCATGCCGCACCAAGATCAATAAGGCCGTGGACGATGGCGAGGCCTAGGAAGGGAAATACCAGGAGCCGAGGAAGATTCGGCACTTGTTTCCCACACGGAGGGGAGTACGAGGGTTTACTATTTCAGCTATAGTGTGAGGCCGCCGTCGCCGGAGAATAACAGGAGGTCTGGGTGAGGACATGGATGGCCAAGCCAGCGATGGGAGTAGGGTGGGGCGGTGCAGCCTATGCGGCAGCACAACCGGCCATGGGAGGTAGGAGCAAGAGGCATGACTGACACTAGTTTGGGATGCTGAAGCAAGAAGACCACAGGTTGAACAAGCATGACGACCGTTGGATGGACATCATACGGTCACCGCGGCTAGAATCGTTCATATTGACTAAGTTGACAAAGCCATGCTGAGGGAGTCCTGGACTAAGGGGTCCTCGAGCGTCCGGCCTGTTATCCATGGGCTGGACTAATGGGCCGTGAAGACATGAAGGCCGAAGACTGCACTGTGTCCGGATTGGACTCTACTTGGCGTGGAAGGCAATCTTGGCGACCGAAGATTCCTTCTTATGTAACCGACTCCCTGTAAACCCTAGATCCCCTCAGTGTCTATATAAACCGAAGGGGATAGTCTGGAAAAGACCACCACATATACTCATTACCATACCCACATAGGCTAGACTTCTAGGGTTTAGCCATTATAATCTTGTGGTAGATCAACTCTTGTAACACCCATATTCATCAATATCAATCAAGCAGGACGTAGGGTTTTACCTCCATAGAGAGGGCCTGAACCTGGGTAAACATCGTGTCCCCCGTCTCCTATTATCATCGATCCTAGATGCACAGTTCGGGACCCCCTACCCGAGATCCGTCGGTTTTAACACCGACACCTGCGTCCACATTAACTTAGTAGGCCCACAAGTGAGCCTCCAAATATGGTGGGTCCTAGCTAGCAGGGGGGGTATTCAATTTTTTGTGCGTAATAGGGAGGCACTTCCTTGCTTGCGAACATATAGCTGGTGGGTCCGAGATGTAAGCGGGGGGAACGTTTGTTTCGTGAAATACAGAGGCCCTTCCGGTGGGTCCCCACTGTCAGGTGGAGGAGTCATTATTTTGTGCGTAATAAAGAGGCACTTCCTAATCGCAAAAAAGGAGGCACTTCCTTGTGTGTGGTCATGGAACCAGTTGTCAGCCTCTCGACGTACAGTCCTCTTTCGATGGATGTCATTCATTAACCATGTTGACAACGTCGCGGCGAAAGCACCAAGGCAGTGGGAGACGACGAGGCCAAGTAAGGGAACGACCCGGAGACGAGGAAGACTCGACAGTTGTTTTCCACGTGGAGGGGTATGCGGGTTTACTGGTTCGGCTGCAGCGTGAGGTTGCCGTCGCTGGAGAATAACATGAGGTCTGGGTGACTACATGGATGGCTAGGCCAATGATGGGAGTAGGGTCGGGCGGTGAGGTCTGCGCGGTAGCATAGCTAGCCACAGGAGGCAGGAGCAGGCGGCACGACTAGCGCTGGTTTGGATGGCTGGAGCAATAAGACCCGAGGTTGAAGAAGCACGACTTCTGTTGGATGGACATCTTATGCTACCGCAGCTAGAATCATTTATGTTGACTAAATTGACAAAGCCATGCGTCTACGTCAACTTAGTAGCCCACAAATCAGCCTCCAAATATGGTGGGTCCCACCAAACTGGGTGAGTATTCATTTTTGTGCATAATAAGGAGGAACTTGCTTGGATGCACAGATATAGCTGGTGGGTCCGAGTTGTAAGTGAGGGAACATTTTCTTCATGAAATACAAAGGCCCTTCAAGTGGGTCCCCGCTGTTAGGTGGAGGAATAATTATTTTGCGCGTAATAAGGAGGAACTTCCTACTCGCAGAAAAAGGAGACACTTCCTTGCGTGCAGCCGTGGACCCAACTGTCAGCCTCTCCATGTACAGTCCCTTTCTGATGGATGTCGTTCGTTGACCATGTTGACCATGCTGTGCTGAGAGCACCAAGGCGGAGGACGATGGTGAGGCCAAGTGTCGGTGCAACAAACCTGGGTCTGTTGCCCCCAGACTGTGCATATGCGCAAGAACAAGGTTGAAGCACCAGGCCAAGTCAGATACAAGAATCTAAGAAGTTCGAAGGACCACCATGCATATCAGAGGGACCAAAGACGAGCCAAGGAAGCAGGATATCGTCAAGAGAAGAAGCCTCCCTAGCCGAGCAGGCAAGCTCGACAAGGGGCGAGGCCACCCCCGAGAAGCAGACAACCGAGGTGCCCTGGCAGGACCTGTTGGTGCTCACAGAGGCAAAACCGCCTCACTAACCACT
The DNA here is from genome assembly GCF_018294505.1 of Triticum aestivum. Taxonomy (NCBI): domain Eukaryota; kingdom Viridiplantae; phylum Streptophyta; class Magnoliopsida; order Poales; family Poaceae; genus Triticum; species Triticum aestivum. The sequence continues at coordinate 350,874,814 of NC_057809.1, read as the reverse complement.
CCACCACGACCCACGTCGTCGATCAATGCGGTGTCAAGCCGCAAAGTGATTAAGTGGCAGCCATTCGCCACATGGAAACCATTTCCTACAAGGGAAACCCAGAAATGACACCCGTCCTGCAACGTGTCAAGAGAAGAGGCATGGAGCTGGCAAGATAGCCCGGCAAGCCTTGCCGGGCAACCAATGATGTGACGTTAGGCGGTGCATAAAATGCGCCCTGTCAGCCCATAGAGTGAGCTATGATAGCACTGTTTGCTATCTTATCAGTGCATAATGACTACTTTGCCACTACATGGTTACCCCTTGATCTATAAAAGGAGGCCCATGGCAACCATAGAAATGGTTAGAATGTTGGATAACTCACACCTCGGTACGCGCGTAGATGCTGCTGCCTGAAGCAACCCTTGCCGGGCAAGTGTACTATGCAACACCACCCAGGTGTTGATGCCTTGTAGACTAAGGCATAGCCTACTGGTGAGAAGGGGTTGATGCCTTCCGACCCACCTAGGTTCAAGGCATGGTACTTGCAATTTGGGTTTGTTGCACCAATTATACTGTAGGGGTTCCCTTACAGTCTTTCTATCAAAAAAGTGTACTGCGCACCACCACCTTTTCCACCATAAACCCACCAAAGCAGGAGTAGGGTTTTACGCCTCGCGGTGGCCCGAACCTTGGTAAATTGCCCGTGTGATCTCTGCCATGCTACCCCGCGCTGGTCTGCCCTTTGCGCAACACGTCGCACCCCTGCCGAACTAGCAAGGGACCTCCTGGTCCCATACATGGTCGTAGTTTCCCGCAACATCTTTGGCGCGCAAGGTAGGGGGCTCGCTTGCGCAAACCTGAAGGCGTGCGCAACGCGTCATTTTCGTCACCATCTTCATCTCCGGCGACGCCATCGAACATGGCGCCTAGGAAGAAGCCTAGTCCTCCAGCTCATCCATCCACCTCGAAGGCTCCGCCACCCGCGGCCTCTAACGCTTCGGGGAGTGCGGTGGCGCACGAGGGCGCGGACGCTGCTAGGGAAGCAGTCAGAGCAGGCGGCGCCATCACCACTTCCCCGCAGCCGATGCAGGAGCATGAGGTGCCAGAGGAGAGCCACATCAGCAGCGCCACAACGGCAACGCTCCCCAAGGTACGGGTGAAGGAGCCACTCCATCTGCACCCCTATCCCCTGCCGATGGGCATAGCTGCAGCAACGACGCTCGGACCAGGGCAAATCCCCGCCCTCCGGCCGCCCCTACCATGGGTGCGGTCGCAGCGCGTACACCTTCCCCGGGACGGGCAGACCAAGTCGCTATGCCTGATGGAGCCACTGGCCCTCAAGCGCTTTCGCCACACTACGTCCAGGTGGTCACCCCACAACCAGAGCGGTGGCGCAGCGTTACCGCCGCTGGCACCGTCAGGAGCCGAGCGACGGTATGATCTGCGTCACCAACATCCATGCCAAGTACGGCTTCGGAGGCCATGGCGCGAGCTCAGCTGTTGCTGAGGTTTCCTCCGGCGGCCAGGCAGATGGACGAGTGGTGTGCCACCATACAATGCCTGCTCGGTTTTAGCGAAGCTAGGGGTTAATGGCTAGATAGTCCGCCAGGACCTCCCCAAGCGACAGCAACAACTCATGTTGCTGACCGCACAGAAGGGACCATCCCCACGTTGCAATCCATGCCGTGGCAGCCAGTACGAGCGCAACAGAATCAAGACCCCGCCGACGTCTCGATTGCCTCTTCTGACCCTCAAGCACGTCCAGGCCAATGTCGAGCCCCGGAGGATAGGCGGAGAGGAGACACGCACGTCGTCAAGAAGCGTCGCGATGACCTCCGCTGGACCGACGTGTACGACAGCCTCAACATCGACGAGCCTGCGCTTGGTGTTGGGAGTGCCTACCTTTCGTGGTTGGCGGCCCTGCCTTTACACGATAGCTGCGGCAAGTCTGTTGGTCATCCGTTCGCACGTTATAGCCAAAGATACGTGAGAAGTACGATGGGAGGTTGAACCCGACAGATTTCTTGAGCATCTACACCATCGCTGTTCAGGCTGCCGGGGGAAGTGCTACGTCTTGAGCTTGTGTTGGTTTTCCCCGAAGAGGAAGGGATGATGCAGCAGAGTAGAGTAAGTATTTCCCTCAGTTTTTGAGAACCAAGGTATCAATCCAGTAGGAGGCCATGCTCAAGTCCCTCGTACTTGCACAAAATGATAGCTACTCGCAACCAACACGATTAGGGGTTGTCAATCCCTTCACGCTCACTTACGAGAGTGAGATCTGATAGATATAATATTTTTGGTATAAAGATGCAAAGTAAGAATTAAAGGCAAAGTAAAAAAGCAAAGCAAGATTAAAGTAATGGAGATTAATATGATGAGAATAGACCCGGGGCCATAGGTTTCACTAGTGGCTTCTCTCAAGAGCATAAGTATTCTACGGTGGGTGAACAAATTACTGTTGAGCAATTGACATAATTGAGCATAGTTATGAGAATATCTAGGCGTGATCATGTATATAGGCATCACGTCCGTGACAAGTAGATCGAAACGATTTTGCATCTACTACTATTACTCCACTCATCGACCGCTATCCAGCATGCATCTAGAGTATTAAGTTAAAAACAGAGTAACGCCTTAAGCAAGATGACATGATGTAGAGAGATAAATTCATGCAATATGAAATAAACCCCATCTTGTTATCCTCGATGGCAACGATGCAATACGTGCCTTGCTGCCCCTTCTGTCACTGGGAAAGGACACCGCAAGATTGAACCCAAAGCTAAGCACTTCTCCCATGGCAAGAACTACCAATCTAGTTGGCCAAACCAAACGGATAATTCGAAGAGACTTGCAAAGATAACCAATCATACATAAAAGAATTCAGAGAAGATTCAAATATTATTCATAGATAGACTTGATCATAAACCCACAATTCATCGGTCTCAACAAACACACCGCAAAAAGAAGATTACATCGAATAGATCTCCACAAGAGAGGGGGAGAACTTTGTATTGAGATTCAAAGAGAGAGAAGAAGCCATCTAGCTACTAACTATGGACCTGAAGGTCTGAGGTAAACTACTCACACTTCATCGGAGAGGCTATGATGATGTAGAAGCCCTCCATGATGACGGCCCTCTTCCGGCAGAGCTCCGGAACAGGCCCCAAGATGGGATCTCGTGGATACAGAAAGTTGCGGCGGTGGAATTAGGTTTTTGGCTCCTGTTCTGATTGTTTGGGGGTACGTAGGTATATATAGGAGGAAGGAGTACGCCGGAGGAGCACCAAGGGGCCCACAAGGCAGGGGGCGCACCCTAGGTGGGGGCGCACCCTAGGTGGGGGCGCCCCCACCCTCGTGACCGCCTCTTTTGTTCCTTGGAGCAGGGTTCAAGTCTCCTGGATCACGTTCGGTGAGAAAATCACGTTCCCGAAGGTTTTATTCCGTTTGGACTCCGTTTGATATTCTGTTTCTTCGAACCACTGAAATAGGCAAAAAAACAGCAATTCTGGGCTGGGCCTCCGATTAATAGGTTAGTCCCAAAAATAATATAAAAGTGGAATATAAAGCCCAATATAGTCCAAAATAGTAGATAATATAGCATGGAGCAATCAAAAATTATAGATACATTGGAGACGTATCAGGCATCCCCAAGCTTAATTCCTGCTCGTCCTCGAGTAGGTAAATGATAAAAAGAGAATTTTTGATGCGGGGTGCTACTTGGTATAATTTCAATGCAAATCTTCTTAATTGTGGTATGAATATTCAGATTAGAAAGATTCAAGACAAAAGTTTATATTGACATAAAAATAATAATACTTCAAGCATACTAACAAAGCAATTATGTCTTCTGAAAATAACATGGCCAAAGAAAGTTATCCCTACAAAATCATATAGTCTGGCTATGCTCTATCTTCACCACACAAAATATTTAAATCATGCACAACCCCGATGACAAGCCAAGCAATTCTTTCATACTCTAACTTTTTCAAAACATTTTCAATCTTCACGCAATACATGAGCGTGAGCCATGGATATAGCACTATAGGTGGAATAGAATGGTGGTTGTGGAGAAGACAAAAAGGAGAAGATGGTCTCACATCAACTAGGCGTATCAATGGGCTATGGAGATGCCCATCAATAGATATCAATGTGAGTGAGTAGGGATTGCCATGCAACAGATGCACTAGAGCTATAAGTATATGAAACCTCAAAAAAAAGAAACTAAGTGGGCGTGCATCCAACTTGCTTGCTCATGAAGACCTAGGGCAATTTGAGGAAGCCCGTCATTGGAATATACAAGCCAAGTTCTATAATGAAAAATTCCCACTAGTATATGAAAGTGATAATATGAGAGACTCTCTACTATGAAGATCATGGTGCTACTTTGAAGCACAAGTGTGGTAAAAGGATAGTAACATTGTCCCTTCTCTCTTTTTCTCTCATTTTTTTATTTGGGCCTTTTCTCTTTTTTGCCTCTTTTTATTTGGGCTTCTTTGGCCTCTTTTTTTTCATCCGGAGACTCATCCCGACTTATGGGGGAATCATAGTCTCCATCATTCTTTCCTCATTGGGACAATGTTCAGATAATGATGATCATCACACTTTTATTTTTCTTACAACTCAATACTTAGAACAAAATATGACTCTATATGAATGCCTCTGGCGGTGTACCGGGCAATGCAATATGACAATGATGGAGTGTGTCATGATGAACTAGATGGTGGAAAGTTGCATGGCAATATATCTCGGAATGGCTATGGAAATGCCATAATAGGTAGGTATGGTGGCTGTTTTTAGGAAGGTATATGGTAGGTGTATGATACCGGCGAAAAGTGCGCGATATTAGAGAGTCTAGCAAAGGTGGAAGGGTGAGAGTGCGTATAATCCATGGACTCAACATTAGTCATAAAGAACTCATATACTTATTGCAAAAATCTAGAAGTTATCAAAGCAAAGTATTACGCGCATGCTCCTAGGGGGATAGGTTGGTAGGAAAAGACCATCGCTCGTCCCCGACCGCCACTCATAAGGAAGACAATCAATAAATAAATCATGCTCCGACTTCATCACATAATGGTTCACCATACGTGCATGCTACGGGAATCACAAACTTTAACACAAGTATTATTTAAATTCAGAACTACTCAACTAGCATGACTTTAATATTATCACCTCCATATCTCAAAACAATTATCATGCTTCAATATTTTCTTAGTATTCAACACACTCAAAAGAAAGTTTCACAAATCTTGAATACGAAGCATATTATTATTAAGCAAATTACCATGCTATTAAGAGACTCTCAAAATAATTTAAGTGAAGGATGAGAGATCAATAGTTTCTTTAAAACAAATCCACCACCGTGCTCTAAAAGATCTAAGTGAAGCACATAGACCAAAATTATAGCGCTCAAAAGATATAAGTGAAGCACATAGAGCAAAACTACATGGCTCAAAAGATATAAGTGAAGCACATAGAGTATTCTATCAAATTTTAATTCATGTATGGCTCTCTCAAAAGGTGTGTACAGAAAGGATGATTGTGGCATACTAAGACACAAAGACACAAATAATACAAGACGCTCCGAGCAAAACACATATCATGTTGGTGAATAAAAATATAGCTCCAAGTTAATTACCAATGGAATTGGACGAAAGAGGGGATGCCTTCCGGGGCATCCCCAAGCTTTGACTTCTTGGTGTCCTTGGATTATCTTGGGGGTGTCATGGGCATCCCATGCTTAGGCTCTTGCCACTCCTTGTTCCATGATCCATCAAAAGAATTCACCCAAAACTTGAAAACTTCACAACACAGAACTCAAAATAGAAAACTCGTGAGCTCCGTTAGCGAAAGAAAACAAAAGACCACTTCAAGTTACTGTAATGAACTAATTCTTTATTTATATTGGTGTTAAACCTACTCTATTCCAACTTCTCTATTGATTATAAACTATTTTACTAGCCATAGATTCATCAAAATAAGTAAACAACACATGAAAAACAGAATCTGTCAAAAACAGAACGGTCTGTAGTAATCTGTAGCTAGCGCAAGATCTGGAACCCCAAAAATTCTAAATAAATTGATGGACGTGAGAAATTTATCTATTAATTATCTCCAAAAAGAATTAACTAAATAGCACTCTTCAAATAAAAATGACAGCAGTTCTCGTGAGCGCTAAAGTTTCTATTTTTTACAGCAAGTTCAACAAGACTTTCCCCAAGTCTTCCCAGCGGTTCTACTTGGCACAAACACTAATTAAACAAAAAAAACGAAACCAAAATAGAGGATAAATAATTTATTTATTACTAAGCAGGAGCAAAAAGAAATGAGTAAAAATAAAATTGGGTTGCCTGCCAACAAGCGCTATCGTTTAACGCCCCTAGCTAGGCATAAAATCGTGGATAGATCTAGGTATTGCCATCTTTGGTAGGCAATCCATAAGTGGCTCTCATGATAGTTTCATATGGTAATTTTATTTTATTTCTAGGAAAGTGTTCCATGCCCTTTTTTTAATGGAAATTGAAATCTAATATTCCCTTCCTTCATATCAATAATCGCACCAACCGTTCTAAGGAATGGTCTACCAAGAATAATAGGGCAAGAAGGATTGCAATCTATATCAAGAACAATGAAATCTACGGGCACATAATTCCTATTTGCAACAATAATAACATCATTAAACCTTCCCATAGGTTTCTTAATAGTGGAATCCTCAAGATACAAGTTTAGAGAGCAATCATCAAAATTACGGAAATCTAGCAAATCACACAAAGTCTTGGGAATAGTAGAGACACTAGCACCCAAATGACACAAAGCATAAAATTCATGATCTTTAATTTTAATTTTAATAGTTGGTTCCCACTAATCATAGAGTTTTCTAGGGATAGAAACAAGGAAATACAATCAATTAAAGAACAACTTTCATAATTAAATTCCTTGAAATCCAATATAGTGGGTTTAGCAACATCTAGATTTTTATTTCTTTCAATGCCACTTTCATCAATTTCATCATTAAGATCTAAATACTCCAAATTTTTAGAATGCCTTCTAGGTAAAGGAAGATCATATTCAGTTTCATCAAGATTCATATTCCAAAATAAAGATTTAATAGGGGACACATCAATAACTTTTAGATCTTCATCTTGATTTTCATAGGAATCCGGTTTAGCAGCCATCTTATTAACTAAGGTGGCTTGCATATCCGAAATTTCAGCAGTCATCTTTTCTAGACGAGCAATTTGGGATCTTATAACATCAAATTCTTTAGACATATCATCTAGCTCTTTATTCATATAACTCATAAAACTTTTTTGTTCCTTAAGCTCGTTTCTAAAGAAATTACTACACTCAAATTGCAAAACCATAAACTTCCTGACGTTGGTTTCGATCTCCTCTAACCTTTTAAGGTGAAGATCACCAAATCTCGGTTGAGCCATCGCGACAAACAAGCAAACTAGCACACAAGCAAACAAGAGCAAGCGGGCATAAGAGGCAAATAGCGAGGGAGGATAGAGAGAGAGAGAGGGCGAATAAAATGGCAAGGGTGAATTGGGGGGAGAGGAAAACGAGAGGCAAATGGAAAATAATGTAATGTGAGAGATAGGGATTGTGATCGGTACTTGGTATGTTGACTTTTTGCGTAGACTCTCCGGCAACGGCGCCAGAAATCCTTATTGCTACGTCTTGAGCTTGCGTTGGTTTTCCCCGAAGACGAAGGGATGATGCAGCAGAGTAGCGTAAGTATTTCCCTCAGTTTTTGAGAACCAAGGTATCAATCTAGTAGGAGGCCACGCTCAAGTCCCTCGTACCTGCACAAAACGATAGCTACTCGCAACCAACGCGATTAGGGGTTGTCAATCCCTTCACGGTCACCTACGAGAGTGAGATCTGATAGATATAATATTTTTGGTATTTTTGGTATAAAGATGCAAAGTAAAAGGTAAAGGAAAAGTAAAAAGCAAAGCAAGATTAAAGTAATGGAGATTGATATGGTGAGAATAGACCCGGGGGCCATAGGTTTCACTAGTGGCTTCTCTCAAGAGCATAAGTATTCTATGGTGGGTGAACAAATTACTCTTGAGCAATTGACAGAATTGAGCATAGTTATGAGAATATCTAGGCATGATCATGTATATAGGCATCACGTCCGTGACAAGTAGATCGAAACGGTTCTGCATCTACTACTATTACTCCACTCATCGACCGCTATCCAGCATCCATCTAGAGTATTAAGTTAAAAACAGAGTAACGCCTTAAGCAAGATGACATGATGTAGAGAGATAGATTCATGCAATATGAAATAAACCCCATCTTGTTATCCTCGATGGCAACGATGCAATACGTGCCTTGCTGCCCCTTCTGTCACTGGAAAGGACACCGCAAGATCGAACCCAAAGCTAAGCACTTCTCCCATGGCAAGAACTACCAATCTAGTTGGCCAAACCAAACAGATAATTCAAAGAGACTTGCAAAGATAAACAATCATACATAAAAGAATTCAGAGAAGATTCAAATATTATTCATAGATAGACTTGATCATAAACCCACAATTCATCGGTCTCAACAAACACACCGCAAAAAGAAGATTACATCGAATAGATCTCCACAAGAGAGGGGGAGAACTTTGTATTGAGATTCAAAGAGAGAGAAGAAGCCATCTAGCTACTAACTATGGACCTGAAGGTCTGAGGTAAACTACTCACACTTCATCGAAGAGGCTATGATGATGTAGAAGCCCTCCGTGATGACGGCCCTCTTCCGGCGGAGCTTCGGAACAGGCCCCAAGATGGGACCTCGTGGATACAGAAAGTTGCGGCGGTGGAATTATGTTTTTGGCTCCTGTTCTGATCGTTTGGGGTACGTAGGTATATATAGGAGGAAGGAGTACGCCGGAGGAGCACCGAGGGGCCCATAAGGCAGGGGGCGCCCCCACCCTTGTGACCGCCTCTTTTGTTCCGTGGAGCAGGGTCCAAGTCTCCTGGATCACGTTCGGTGAGAAAATCACGTTCCCGAAGGTTTTATTCCGTTTGGACTCCGTTTGATATTCCATTTCTTCGAACCACTGAAATAGGGAAAAACAGCAATTCTGGGCTGGGCCTCCGATTAATAGGTTAGTCCCAAAAATAATATAAATGTGGGAAATAAAGCCCAATATAGTCCAAAACAATAGATAATATAGCATGGAGCAATCAAAAATTATAGATACGTTGGAGACGTATCAGGAAGATATGAGAAGGTGTTCCCCAACTACTGCCCTTTGGCCCTCAAGTCCAATATGAGGTCTTGGCTGATGCACCTACCAGAAAATTCCATTTTGTCATGGGCTGACCCGTGCCACGAGTTCATTGGAGCCTTCACCGGCGGTCAACAGGAACCCGATAGGCCCACCGATTTGCAGATTCTCCAGCAGAAAGAAGGAGAAACTGTCCGTAAGTATTTACAGAGACTCAGAAAAGTTCATAGGAGTAGCCCAAATATCCATCCGGCAGCTGAAATAGTTGCCTTCCAGTCCAATGTGAGCAACCGTCGTATCCGTTCCAAGATGAACATGCGGTTGCCCAAGACTGTGAAGGAGCTTTACACACTAGTGGATCAGTGCGCTCAGATGGAGGAGGGAAGGAAGTTACCTGGAGAGGAAGATTGCACTAATGTTGATTCAGAGGATGAGGATGAATCAACAAGTCTAAAAAAGAGTAATAAGCGCAATAAGAAGCAGAGATGTTAAGCAGTGATGACTGCTGACGGTTCTGGTACACCTAGTACCGGCAAGAAGGCCAAAGCTAAGGCCCCTGGCAAGGAAGCTGTCGTGTGCACTGACTGTCGGGAAGCCACTGCCGCTGAGAAAGCCAGGAAGGGTGATGGCCCGTACTGCAAGATTCATCAGACCAAGGGCCATGAGCTTCAAGAGTGTTACCAAGTTGAACAGCTTGTCAAGAAGCAGAAAGCAGAGTATGAGAAGCGAGATAAGGAAAAAGGTCAAAATGTTGCTGGTGGTAAGAGCCAAGGTTGTGAAGTAAACCGCCCCAGCAAGCCCTTTCAGGACCAAGGAAAGACCGCCAGAGGTTGGGAGAAAGAAACTTGTGATGATGAGAGTAATGGAGGTGATCAAGAGGATACCAGTGAGCAGGAGTTTCAATAGGCCACAGATTCCCTGCGCATTGACGGAGGTGCGTCTCTGCATGCTTCTCACCACGAGCTCAAACGGTGGCCGCGAGAACTCAATGCCGTGGAGCTAGCACTAGAGGCCTGGAAGCCACTCATATGGTCCCGTACACCCATCATCTTCGACAAGGAGGACCATCCTAGCCGAACCACTATGGTAGGATGTTTGCCATTGTTGATCTCTCCAATAGTCCGCAACCTCAAGGTCACAATGATGCTGGTGGACGGCAGGGCCGGGTAGAATCTGATTTCCCCGGCAGTCATCAGCAAGCTTCAGATAGGAGAAGAAGAGCTAGAGGTTACCGGCATGTTTCAAGGAGTTAATCCCGGCAGGAGCCATCCCAAGGGAAAGATCACATTGTCGGTAACGTTTGGGGGAGAAGTAAACTACTTGACTGATAGGATTGTGTTTGATGTGCTTGACCTCCCATACAATGGGATTCTTGGACGCCCGGCTCTGGATAAGTTCATGGGGCATCCCACTATGCTTACAACACATTGAAGATGCCTGGGCCACTGGCAGTCATCACTATCCCATCAGATGAGTAGGATGCAATCATTTGTATGGACAAGATGTACCGGGACACGGTCATGGCAGATGCAGCGGCCGCCCCCGCCAAGGAAAGTAAAGGGAAGAAGAGAGACTATCGAGACTCCGGCAAAGAGTCCAGGAAGCATGCCCCCACTGAGTCACGACACCCATTGACGACGTGCCGGAGTGTTCTAACAACAAGAGATCCAGGGTCGCTGCACCCGAAGTGAAGAAGGTCCCAGCAGGGCTGGCTGGCATTGATGGTACTTCTACTATCAGCGCCACCCTCAATAACAAATAGGAAAGCGCGCTCGTTGCCTTCCTGCGGGCGAATGTCGATGTGTTTTCCTGGCAACCATCTGATATCCCTAGTGTTCCCAGGGAGGTAATCGAGCACCACCTTATTGTCTGCCCGACCTATCAAGCAGAAAGTCCGGAAGCAGGCCTTGGAGAGGCAGCAGTTTATTGCAGAAGAGATCAAGAAACTTGAGGCAGCTGGTTTGGTCAGAGGATTACTGCACCCCACGTGGCTGGCAAATCTTGTGGTATTCTGGAGCGCTAAGGGGAAGTGGAGGCTTTGCATAGATTTCACAGATCTCAACAAGGCTTGACCGAAAGGCCCATTTCCCTTGCCGCGCATCGACCAGATCGTGGATTCCAGTTCAGGTTGTGATTTTCCCTCCTTTCTGGACGCATACTCTGGGTATCACCAAATCTTCATGTCCAAGGAAGATTAAGAGAAGACATCATTTATCACTCCTTGTGGTACGTACTACTTTGTCTGCATGCCATTCAGATTAAAGAGTGTCGGGTCTACTTTCGCAAGGGTATTACAGATTGGTTTTGAGCCACAGTTGCATAGAAACATAGAAGCCTACATGCATCATATCGTGATCAAGACCAAAGATAAGGCCACCCTTATTCAGGATTTGGAGGAAACATTTGCCAATCTACGCAAGATCAATTTGAGACTCAACCCGGAGAAGTGTGTATTTGGTGTTCCCTCTGGCTAGCTGCTTGGTTTCTTTGTATCCGATCGCGGGATTGAAGCCAACCCCGACAAGATCAAGGCCATCGAGCAGATCCAAGCGCCAAGGACAGTTAAGGATGTGAGGCAGTTGATAGGATGTGTTGTCGTGCTAAGCAGATTCATTTCCAAGTCTGCCGAGCGCGCCCTAGCGTTCTTCAAAATTTTGAAGAAGGCCAACCCTATGAAGTGGACCCCAGAAGAAGATGCAACTTTGCAAGAGTTGAAAGCTTATTTGTCCTCTATACCTACCTTGTTTGCTCCCAAACCCCAGGAGCCGTTGTTGCTATACTTGGCAGCGACCAACCAAGTGGTCAGTGCAGCCCTGGTAGCACAGCGGGAAGTGGATGAGGCAGAAAGTGAGCAGAGATTGGGAGAGTCAAAGAAGGATCATAACAGCAATGAGCACAGCAACGAGAGCAACCCCAAGGTCGCAGAAAGGAAGAAAGTGGTGCAGCGCCCAGTGTACTTCGTCAACTCCTTGTTATAGGGGGCTAGATCTAGGTACTCTGGCGTGCAGAATCTTTGGTCTCATCATGGCCTCAAGGAAACATTACCACTACTTCCAAGCCCATGAGATCACGGTTGTTACTCGTTTTCCGTTGCAAAGGATACTCCGAAATGCTAAGGCTACCGGCAGAATAGTGGAGTGGGCTTTGGAGTTATCCAGCTTTGGTTTGATGTTTGAGAGCACATCAACTATTCAGAGTAGGGCATTGGCAGAGTTTATTCCAGAATTGATACCAACCCCTGATGAGGAGGTGATAGAGACGGTTATCCCAGGCAAGGAATCGCCCCAAGAATGGATTATGTATTTTGATGGTGATTTTTCCCTACAAGGTGCAGGAGCTGACGTGCTTCTTGTCGCCCCCTCCGGGGAGCACTTGAAGTACGTCGTCCAAATGCATTTTTCCCGGGAAGAAGCAACCAACAATACAACTGAGTATGAAGGGCTGCTTGCCGGGCTCAGGATTGCAGCCAAATTGGGAAATAAGAACCTGATCATTTGGGGAGATTCACAGCTTGTGGTGAGACAAGTCATCAAGTATTATCAAAGTCCATTGATGGAGGTATACGTCGATGAACTGAGCAGATTGGAGTAACGCTTTGATGGATTACAAATAGAGCACGTACCCTGTGTGGAAAACAACATAGCTGATCATCTGCCAAAGGGTGTTGTGCAAAAGCTTCATGTGGAACCTGGAACTTTTGTTCTCCATATCACTGAACCCTCCGTCTCCCCAACAACAATGGCCTGGAAGAGGAAAAAGTTGGATACCAGAAAGCCTCTCCCAGTAGAGCTGTCCATTCCTGGCAGTTTCCCTACCGGAAACAACTCCTCACAGCCTGCCGAACCACCCCCCTCCAGCCAAGCCTACGGACCCCGCGAATGAGGCTGGTGCTCCCACAATAGAGGAGGTGCCGCTAGTCCTTGTTGCCGATCCCCAGGCTCCAACTTGGGCAAGGAACATTGTCCACTTTATCCAAACTGGAGAGCTTCCCGGCGACCAAGAGAAAGCTGAGAGAGTAGCCCGAAGGGCCAGTATGTATCAGTTTGTCGATGACTCTCTGTACAGAAGGAGGCCCAATGGTGTGAAATTGAAGTGTGTCTGTCAGGAAGAAGAAAAGGAACAGCTGGCTGAGATTCACAGAGGAATGTGCGGCTCCCACATTGGATCAAGGGAATTAGTTGGGAAAGTGTTCCAGCCAGGATTCTATTGGCCGACAGCCCTCCAAGATGCGGTCGAGCTAGTCACGACATGTGAAGCCTGTCAGTTCCATTCCAAGAAAACACACCTGCCTGCCCAAGCTCTTCAAACAATCCTTCTATCATGGCCATTTTTGGTTTTGGGGCTTGATATCCTCATCCCCTTCCCCCAAGGAATCGGGGGCTTTGAATTCTTGTTCATTACCATCGACAAGTTTACGAAGTGGCCGAAAGTGACTACCGTGAGAAAGGTGACTGCTCAGTCAGCTATCAAGTTCATGAAAGAATTGGTGTGTCGTTTTGGAGTTTCGGCAAGGATCATCACGACAACGGAACCTAGTTCATGTGCCACGTCCTCAGATGCAAGTTCTCATTCGCCTCTGTGGCACACCCCCGGAGCAATGGACAAGCTGAGAGGGCGAACGCTGAAGTGCTACGTGGACTCAAGACAAGAACTTCTGATATGTTGCAGAAGCATGGCAGGCGGTGGATCGAGGAGCTGCCAGTAGTTCTCTGGTCCCTCAAAACAATAGAAAATCTAGCTACCGGGCAGACGCCCTTCTCCCTGGTATACGTGGCAGAAGCAGTTATCCCCATGTAACTCATTTATGGGTCGCCTTGAGTGTGCCTATGATGAAGTAGCGCTAGATCTGCACCAGCGTGACAAAGCTATGCTACTCGAGGAGAACCATCTCTCAGATGCTACGCGTCCTGCACGCTACCAGCAAGCCATGCATTGCTATCAAAGCCGCAGGGTTCATGCCCGGTGTTTTGAGGAAGGTGACCTTGTCCTTAGGCACGTTAAGTCCGCCAAGGGTACATACAAGTTTTCACCGAAGTGGGAAGGCCCTTACCGTGTAGTATAAGTCACCAGACCTGGTGCAGTCCATCTAGAGACTAGAGATGGCACTCAGATGCAGAACTCATGGAATACTGAGCATCTCCACAAGTTCTACCCATAAGGCGCGGCTGTCGAGCCCTGTCCGGCAGCCACCCTTTTGTGCAGGCCTTGCGTCTGCTACATGTAACCCCTTATACAAAGCCGGGGTGATGACCCTGTGCAAGAGGAAATAAAGAAGCGCTGTGGGGGGGCCCCGACCGAGATTGCATGCATGCATGATCATTCCAAGATCACTTCATAAGCATTTCATGACAATTTTCATATGCATATAGATAGGATCACATCCTGCATTCATTCTCATCTACATGAAGTTGCAGGTTCCAGCCGCAAACTTGGCTTCGACAAGGAGTGAGAAGATTGCCCGGCAATGCGATCCCCGGCGAACCAAGTAGATAAGTTCCACCTCCTTTCCATTAGTGTTCTGTAAAGCTATAACTTTGCATGAGAAAACCTGGCCTCTCTTTTGAGACTTAGGTCCTCCCATCCATGACTCAAACATTGCTTCGGTCAGGATGGTCGCAGTGGCCTTTGGTAAAAAGGAGTTGGCGGGGGGCTGGTCCCTCTATCTGTTCCCCGATAGACATGCTCTCCGGCAGACAAGAAGGGTACCGGCAAGATAGCCTGCCGGGGAAAAGCTCATTTATTTGTATTTAAGAGGCATCTCACCTTTGCATGGACATACACATGCCGGGTTCCCGACAAGGTTCATCTTTTTCATTAATATGCTGACACAAGTACAAGTATTACAGAACACAGACATGGACTGGAGAGGTTACATTATTTGAATTAAAATTTGGTAATCGCCTACAGATTTAAGATTGAAAAAAGATAAGTGCCCCGTAATGCCTTTGCCCCTGTCCATCCCCTACAGGAAGAGGTTGAAGAGGCCGGCACCGGACACAGCTGGGGTTTGGCGCCTCCCCAGGATTAGGATGGAGCCGCTCCCCAGCAGGGAGGAGGAAACCGGAGGGCAGGCATGGATGGTGACGCTACCGGAGGACCAGATGGGGGAGGCGGAGTCACCGACAAAGACGACTCTTCGGAACGATCGTCCGTGTTCTTGACGCGTCGTGGGTTGCCGCTGCTGTCTACATCACTACCACCCGAAGACCCTGGCGCGACCATCAAGTCGGACGCCAAGCTCTCTGGGTCTACCCACAGAGAGCATGGTCTACCATAGGAGCCCTGACGTTAGAAATCACTGCATATCCCAGAGACATGTATGAAAGCAAGGAGCCCTCGTGCACGACGAAAGGACGGCGCCCAGGAGGACTTAGATTCGCCCCTTCTAATGACGAATCTCCTCCATGGCTCCTCCCAGCGCCGTGAAGGGAAGAAGAATAGGGAGCCATTGACTACCATGCGCCATGCCCACCTCGATCCATGACATTATGTCGTTCGCGTCCCCTCCCACTGAAGTCAAGGCCACAGGCGACCCGGCGGCAAGGGCGCCTGGGTTGCCACTCCCAGGGTCGTCGTCGCACCGCCCGAGTCCCCCTTTCAGATCTAGGGAAGGCTTCGAGATGGAGCCCGGGAGCTGGCCCCAAGCCTCTCCCATGACATGATCGGAGGAAGCAGAAGATAAGTAGAGGAGGAAGGCGAAGATGAACAACTTTGCCCACCTCCGCCCCTCCCTTTTATAGGCGGTGCGAGGAGGGTGGCTGCTCCATCAACGGGCGACCACCGCCCTCCTCCACCAATTCAAGTTGACCGAGCCCTCACCATGATGCTCTCCCGTGCCATGCGCCTCCGTTACCTACCCCACGCGATGCATGCAGCATACGTGGTCAAGGATAGGAGCATGGTGAGAAGAGTGAATTGGTCATTTCTACCCCATGCGTTAAAGTCATTCATAGGCCGTTACTGGAGCGGCCCCACCACTATTGGCTTTACACGACGCGCGGAGAAACCGGAAACCGGCCCAGAATCAAAGCTAGTGAAGAAGCAAAGAATACTTCAAGAGACTAGCCTATTCAACAACCCTCGCCTATGCACTTATTAGGCCATACCCCAACGTCGCTCAGCTGCGCGTTTGGGGCAGGCCCGGGGACTTCTGTCAGTGCAACAAACCTGGGTCTGTTGCCCAGACTATGCACAGGCGTGGGAAGTTCGAAGGACCAACATGAAGATTAGAGGGACCAAATACGAGCCAAGGAAGCCTCCCTTGCCGGGCAGGCGAGCCCGGCAAGGGGCGAGGCCACCCCCAGAAGTAGACAACCGAGGTGCCCCGGCAGGACCTGCCGGGGCTCACAGCGGCAAAACCGCCTCACCAACCACTCCACCATGACCCACGTCGTTGATCAATGTGGTGTCAAGCCGCAAAGTGATTAAGTGGCAGCCATGCACCACATGGAAGCCATTTCCTACATGAGAAACACAAAGATGACACCCGTCCTGCAACATGTCAAGAGAACAGACGCGGAGTGGGCGAGATAGCCCGGCAAGCCTTGCCGGGCAAGCAACGATGTGACGTTAAGCGGTGCATTAAATGCGCCATGTCTGGCCATAGTGTTAGGTATGATAACACTGTTTGCTATCTTATCAATGCATAATGACTATTTTTCCACCATGGTTACCCCTTGATCTATAAAATGAGGCCCATGGAAACTGTAGAAAGGGTTAGAAGGATGGCTAACTCACACCCCCGTACATGCATAGATGCTGCTGCCTGAGGCAACCGTTGCCGGGCAAGTGTACTGCACACCACGACCACCTTTTCCACCGTCAATCCACCAAAGCAGGAGTAGGGTTTTACGCCTCGCGGCGGCCCGAACCTAGGAAAATTGCCCATGTGATCTCTGTCGCGCTATCCCACGCTGGTATGCTCTTTGTGCAACGTGTCGCCCCCCTGCCGAGCCAGCAAGTGACCTCCTGGTCCCATAGGTGGTCGTGGTTTCCCATGACACCAAGTAAGGGAATGACCCGGAGCCAAGGAAGACTCGGTGGTTGTTTCCAACTCAGAGGGAGTACGAGGGTTTACTGGTTTGGTTGTAGTGTGAGGTTGCCCTCATCGGAGAATAACAGGAGGTCTGGGTGAGTACGGGGATGGCCAGGCCAGTGATGGCAGTAGGGTTGGCCGGTGAGGCCTGTGCGGCAGCACAACCGTCCATGGGAGGCAGGAGCAGTCGGCACGACCATCGCTTGTTTGAGCGGCTGGAGCAAGAACACCAGAGGTTGAAGAAGCACGGCGATCGTTGGATGGACATCGTATGGTCACCACAGCTAGAATCATTTATATTGACTAAGTTGACAAAGCCCTACGTCCGCGTCAACTTAGTAGGCCCACAAGTAAGCCTCCAAATATGGTGGGTCCCAACTAGCAGGGGGAGTATTCATTTTTTGTATGTAATAAGGAGGCACATCCTTGCGTGCGAAGTTATAGCTGGTGGGTCTAAGCTGTAAGTGGGGGAACGTTTTTTCGTGAAGTACAGAGGCCCTTCCGATGGGTCCCCGCTATCAGGTGGAGGAATCATTATTTTGCGTGTAATAAGGAGTCATTTCCTACTCGCAAAAAATGAGACACTTCCTTGCGTGTGCCTAGACCCAACTGTCAGCCTCTCCACATACATTCCTATTCCGATGGATGTGGTTCGTTGACCACGTCGCGCCGACAGCACCAAGGAGGTGGATGACGCCGAGGCCAAGTAAGGGAACGACCCGGAGGCGAGGAAGACTCGACAGTTGATTTCCGCGTGAAGGGGGTACGAGGGTTTACTGGTTCGGCTGCTGTGTGAGGCTGCCATGGCTGGAGACTAATAGGAGGTGAGGGAGTCCTGGATTAGGGGGTCTCCGGACAGCCGGACTATATCCTGTGGCCGGACTCTTGGACTATGAAGATACAAGATTGAAGACTTTGTCCCGTGTCCGGATTGAACTCTACTTGGCGTGGAAGGCAAGCTAGGCAATACAGATATGTATATCTCCTCCTTTGTAACCGACCTTGTGTAACCCTAGCCCACTCCAGTGTCTATATAAACCAGAGGGTTTAGTCCGTAGGACAACATACAATCATACCATAGGCTACCTTCTAGGGTTTAGCCTCTCCGATCTCGTGGTAGATCAACTCTTGTAATACCCATATCATCAAGAATAAATCAAGCATGACATAGGGTTTTACCTCCATCAAGAGGGCACGAACCTGGGTAAAACATCGTGTCCCCTGCCTCCTGTTACCATCCGCCTTAGACGCACATTTTGGGACCCCCTACCCGAGATCCGCCGGTTTTGACACCGACATTGGTGCTTTAATTGAGATTTCCCCTCTGTCATCGTCGTTAGGCTTGATGGCTCCTACGATCATCGATAGCGATGCAGTCCAGGGTGAGAGTTTTCTCCTCGGATAGATCTTTGTGTTCGGAGGCTTCGCACTGCGGGCCAACTCGCTTGGACATATGGAGCAAATCGAAAGTTACGCCCCTGGCCACCAGGTCAGGTTTGGAAGCTTAAACTACACGGCCGATATCCACGGAGACTTGATCTTCGCTGGATTCGAGCCCCTGCCTTGTGCGTAACATGGTCACGATGGGTACGATTTAGCTCTACCATCGGACAGTGTTCAGGAGATCGCACGGCAGCCGCTCCGACCCTCAATTCGGAGCCAGTTGCGTCGTCCATGGACGGGTGGATGGACCCTGCCACGGAGGCCTTATCCTCAGCGGCGATCGAGCCGAACATCAACCTTACCCTGCACGAGAGCCGTGTTATCAAACTGTCGGATCCTTCTCCGGCCATGGACTCCGAACCGCGTGCGCCCGTTCCTAGCGAATCGGATTGGGCACTGATCATGGAGTTTACCTCCACGGATATTTTTCAGCACTCGCCCTTTGGCGACATACTAAACTCATTAAGGTCTCTCTCCTTGTCAGGAGGATCCTGGCCGAACTATGTCCGGCAGGATTGGGATGCGGATGACGAAGAAATTCGCTACCCACCCACCACCCACTTAGTAGCCACTGTCGACGATTTAACCGACATGCTCGACTTCGACTCCCAAGACATCGACGGTATGGACGACAATGCGGGAGACGAAGAGGAACCACTGCCCACAGGACACTAGACAGCCACCTCATCATACGATATATACATGGTAGACCCACCCAAAGAAGGCAATGGTGACGAGACAGCGGAGGATGACCCCTCCAAGAAGCAACCCAAGCGCCGACGTCAGCGGCGCCGCTCTAAGTCCCGCCAAAGCAAAAGTGGTGATACCGGCACAGGAGATAATAGCACTCCGGATAGTGCCGAAGATGGCAATAATCCCCTCCAGCACGATTTAGGGCAGGAGGGTGGAGAGGCCAGCCCTCCTGAGAGAGCGACAGATGAGGAGGATCATAATTACATGCCTTCCTCTAAAGACGAGGCAAGCCTCGACGATGACGAATTCGTCATGCCAGAGGATCCCGTCGAACAAGAGCGCTTCAAGCGCCGGCTTATAGCCATAGCAAATAGCCTTAAGAAGAAGCAGCGCCAGCTTCAAGCTGATCAAGATCTTCTAGCTGATAGATGGACTGAAGTCCTAGTGGCCGAGGAATATAAACTCGAACGCCCCTCCAAGAGTTACCCAAAATGCAGGTTGCTACCCCGACTGGAGGAAGAAGCGTATGACGCGGCTGAGCAACCACCTCGTGGCCGCGATAGAGAGGTATTCAAGCCAAAAGCTTAGCCTGCACCCCGACTCCATTCAAATAAAAAGGCATCAGGAAATATGCCAGACCTACGAGACGTATTGGAGGAAAAAAAGCAAATCACGCAAGGTCGATCTACGGATCGTGGGGGCGCGCCACTACGCGAGACGATAATCGTCACACCGGATACAGTAAAAGTAAATCCGGCCGGGCCGAGCATAGCGGGCAAGACTCATTGGAGCTGCATCGCAATATAGCCCAGTACAGAGACGCCGCACACCCCTTATGCTTCACAGACGAAATAATGGATCATCAAATCCCAGAAGGTTTCAAACCCGTAAATATAGAATCATACGATGGCACAACAGATCCTGCGGTATGGATCGAGGATTTCCTCCTGCATATCCACATGGCACGCCGTGATGATCTACACGCCATTAAATACCTCCCACTCAAACTAAAAGGACCAGCTCGGCATTGGCTCAAGAGCCTGCCAGCAGAGTCCATTGGCTGTTGGGAAGATATGGAAGCCACATTCCTCGATAACTTTTAGGGCACTTATGTGCGACCACCAGATGCCGATGACTTGAGCCACATAATTCAGCAGCCAGAGGAATCGGCCAGGCAATTCTGGACACAGTTCCTAACAAAGAATAATCAAATCGTCGACACTCCGGATGCAGAGGCCCTAGCATCTTTCAAGCACAACATCCGCGACGAGTGGCTAGCCCGGCACCTTGGTCAGGAAAACCCGAAATCTATGGCAGCCCTCACGACACTCATAGCCCGCTTTTGTGCGGGAGAAGACAACTGGCTGGCTCACAGTAATAACATATCAAAGAATGATGGTACTTCGGATACCAAGGACGGCAATAGCAGGTCACGTTGCAACAAACATAAGCGCCGCATTAACAGTGATAATGCTGAGGATACGGCAGTCGATGCCGGATTCAAAGGCTCTAAACCCGGTCAGCGGAAAAAGCCATTCAAATGAAGCACTCTGGCCCGTCCAGTTTGGACCGTATACTCGATCGCTCGTGTCAAATACACGGCACCCCAGACAAGCCAGCCAACCACACCAATAGGGATTGTTGGGTGTTCAAGCAGGCCGGCAAGTTAATTGCCGAAAACAAAGATAAGGGTCCACATAGCGATGACGAGGAAGAGCCCCGGCAGCCGAACACCGGAGGATAGAAGAGGTTCCCCCCACAAGTGCTGACGGTGAACATGATATATGCAACCCACATCCCCATGAGCGAGCAGAAGCGTGCGCTCAGGGACATGTATGCATTGGAGCCAGTCGCCCCAAAGTTCAACCCATGGTCCTCCTATCCGATCACCTTCGATCGCAGGGACCACCCCACTAGTATCCGTCATGGCGGATTTGCCGCACTGGTCCTAGACCTAATCATTGACGGATTTCACACCACTCTAGTCCTTATGGATGGCGGTAGCAGTCTGAACCTGCTTTATAAGGACACAATGCGCAAAATGTGTATAGACCCCTCAAGGATCAAACCCACAAAAACGACCTTTAAAGGCGTCATACTAGGTGTAGAGGCCCATTGCACAGGCTCATTCACACTGGAAGTGGTCTTCGTATCCCCGGATAAGTTCCGAAGCAAAGAGTTAATCTTCGATATATTCCCGTTCCACAGTGGTTATCATGCACTGCTCGGGCGAACCGCATTTGCGAGATTCAATGCGGAACCACATTATGCATACCTCAAGCTCAAAATGCCAGGACCTCGGGGGGTCATTACAGTTAATGGAAACACAGAGCGCTCTCTCCGAACGGAGGAGCACACTGCGGCCCTCGCAGCGGAAGCGCAAAGCAGCATCTTAAAGCATTTAAGGACCTGGACACCTTCAAGCGCGCCCGGAGTAATCGGCAACAGGACCGCTTGGCACATTCTGAGCTCGCATAGCAATGCGGCCCCCACCCTGGTCCCAGCCAAATGGCGAAGTCCGTGCCACGAGTACATAAATACGCATTAAAAATAGTTGGGTTTTCCCGGCTCCCATGTTTGGAACCTTACAATCCGCTATATCGGCTAAGGTAGCACTGGGAGAACTACTACGATTGTGCCCCGGTTCTGCTAGGCTAAGCACCTTAGTAGAGAAAAGCTAAAACTGACTATCATGATAAGGCGAGAGACTGGTCGCTGTTCGAGAGGTTTCGAGTCCCTAAAGGCTTATGCCGCTTAGAGCGAGGAGTCGACCCTGTCTGGCTTAAGGCGTGTATCGCGCCCCGAATTCAGCCTTCCGAATACTAGGGGCTTCGTTGAAATTTAAAATTATAGAATTCTATTGCTAAGTGTGTAACACCCTCGATGCGACTATAGCTCCCACGTGTCGAGCCATGACTTAGAGACATAATCGCATTGAAGGCATATGTCGCAAGTTAGGCAATCTTCACAACATCCCATGTAATATAAATAATAAATGGGAGATAACATAGTTGGCTTACACTTGCCACGTCAATCATGAACATGAATAACATTACATCATCCAAACACTCATGGCCCGACTACGGCGCCAAAATAAAAGAGAACCCAACATGTGACAACGGTCCCAATCACCCCCAACTGGGCACCACTACTGATCATCGGGACAGGAAACATAGTAATGTTGAGAGTCCTCGTCGAACTCCCACTTGAGCTCACACGCGTCTCCTGGAGCGGAATCATCAGGCCCTGCATCTGGTGTAATAGTAATCTGTGAGCCACAGGGACTCAGCAATCTCGCACCCTCGCGATCAAGACTTTTTAAGCTTATATGTAAGGCAAGGTAAAATATGAGTGGAGCTGCGGCAAGCGACTAGCAAGTATGGTGGCTAACTTATTCGCAAAGGAGAGCGAGAAGACGAGGCAAAGCGCGAGCGAGAAACTAGAGAGCAACCTGCGCAAACATTACTCCAACACCATGTCCACTTCCCGGACACCGCCGAGAAGAGGCCATCACGGTAACACACTCAGTTGATTCATTTTTAATTAATTAAGGTTCAAGTTATCTACAACCGGACATTAACAAATTCCCATCTGCCCATAACCACGGGCACGGCTTTCTAAAGTTCAATCCCTGCAGGGGAGTCCCAACTTAGCCCATGACAAGCTCTCACGGTCAACGAAGGAATAGACCTCCTCCCAAGATGTTCCGATCAGACTCGGTATCTCGGTAATTCAAGACAACTCCGACAATGGTAAAACAAGTCCAGCAACACCGCCCGCTGTGCCGACAAATCCCGATAGGAGCTGCACATATCTCGTTCTCAGAGCACACCGGATAAGCTAAGCGTACGGGAGCCAACGTAACCCAAGTTTCCAAGGGACGGCCCCGCACGGTGCTCTAGGTTGGACCAACACTCAGAGGAGCACTGGCCCGGGGGGGTTAAAATAAGATGACCCTTGAGTCCGTGAAACCCAAGGGAAAAGGCTAGGTGGCAAATGGTAAAACCAAGGTTGGGCATTGCTGGAGGAGTTTTATTCAAGGCGGACTGTCAAGAGGTTGCCATTATAACCCAACCGCGTAAGGAACGCAAAATCCGGGAACATAACACCGATATGACGGAAACTAGGGCGGTAAGAGTGGAACAAAACACTAGGCGAGAGGCTGAGCCTTCCACCCTTTACCAAGTATATAGATGCATTAATATAACAAAGTAATATAATGATATCCCAACAAGTAAATAAATGTTCCAACAAGGAACGGGCTCCAATCTTCACCTGCAACTAGCAACGCTATAAGAGGGGCTGAGCAAAGCGGTAACATAGCCAATCAACGGTTTGCTAGGACAAGGTGGGTTAGAGGTTTGACATGGCAATTTGGGAGGCTTGCAAGCAAGTGGTAGGCATTGTAGCATTGGCATAGCAAAAGAGCGAGCAAAACTAGCATAGCAAAGATAGTAGTGATTTCGAGGGTATGATCATCTTGCCTGCACAGTTGTCAGAGTTGACTGGATCCTCAAAAGCAAACTCAACGGGCTCCTCATTAGCAAACTCGTCTCCCGGCTCTACCCAAACAAGACAAACAAGCAACAAGGATACAATTAACCACGTGCAAACTCAAACAACACGATGCAAAGATGATATGTTATGCGGGATGCGATGCGGGATGCAAAATGCAAGATATGACAGGAAATGCATGAACCTGGCCTCAACTTGGAAATACAAGTGTGCCACTGGAAAGATGAGATGAAATCGCTTGAAAACAATATAAAGATCGCCGGAATCGGAGTTACGGTTTGGAAATGGCAAGCGATTCGAAAATGACACCGGTCTGCGATTTACAGCAAGTTGGCATCTAAATGCAATGAGATGAACATGCTACAGCACCCAAACATGACAACAAAATACATGGAAGGGATGCACACAAGATGCTTAACAAAATTCTAGCACTGAGCTACGGCAAATCATCCATTAACAGGTTCAAACAAGCATGGCAAAAATGCATATGACAAACAGATCTCAGACTTAGTGAAATTAACACTTGTCTGGAATTTCAGATCAGGTAGCCCTCTTCGGAGCCACAAAACTACATGCTACAGGATCTGAACATGTCAAAGTAAAGCATGGCATGGAGCTACTCAAAGAGCTTAACAAAAGTCCCTTAGCGACCTTGAGCCAAAAGGGATCAGAAACTACAATTCCAAGCATGTGAACATAGCAAAAACATAATCAGTTTTCATACTTAGTGAAAACTGGCACATGCTGAAATATAACTCAAGTAGGCATGTCTACGAGCTCGATGCACTCACTATGGTGCAATTCATGGCAAGACAAGAATACACCCATAAAGAAGGCACAAAATACAAGATAGACATGGCAAGAGCAATAGCATAGCATGCACGGATCAACTATAACATCACCGGCAAAATTGCAAACAAGTTGACAATCTGCCCAGATTCACAAAGTAGCAAAAGTAGAGCTCGATTGACTCAAGCTACGGTGCTCCATAATTGCA
Source organism: Triticum aestivum (assembly GCF_018294505.1). Classification (NCBI taxonomy): domain Eukaryota; kingdom Viridiplantae; phylum Streptophyta; class Magnoliopsida; order Poales; family Poaceae; genus Triticum; species Triticum aestivum. The sequence continues at coordinate 350,849,917 of NC_057809.1, read as the reverse complement.
AACAAAGGTATGGATGGATAGAGCACTACAATATTAACAAAATTCCCTTACTTATCATCCTCAAAAGAGGCACGGATCACTAGGAAACAACAAGAACATATGGCATCATGAGATAAACAGCTGCAGGACTTGGTGAAATTACTAAGTCCCTGAAAACAGAATTAGCAAGTGCACCACTTTGCAAGCTTGCACAAGTCACCACACACATCCTAAAAATTCATGGGTTGGACCTCTGGAGAGATGAAAAAACCCTTAACAAAACACATGTAGAACTCACGGGCATAGCATGCACACATTAATCATGGAAAAAATGACAAAAGTGCTAAACGGAGTAGCAGAGCTGATAATTAACTCAAGTAGCCCTCTTCTAACAGCATTTCGGGCATCAAGATGAGCTCAAATGAAAATTATGCAATGGAATGAAATGATGTACTATTTGAGATGAACATTTTTATATGCTATATGCACAAATCGGAGCTACGTATGCAAAGTTACGGAGCCGAGAACATGGCAACTTGTACTGAAATTTCTGGAACTTAGAAAAAAAACGAAGTCAACCTAAAATTTCAGATCTGGATCGCACGCTTCCCGAGGTGGATCCGGGCTCGCCGGCGGGCTGGTCGGCGACGATGGACGGTGGTGGACGGAGTTGGAGGGAGGAGGAGGCCGGGGCGGTGCCAGCTTGCGGGGCGGCGCCGGCTTGCGGGGCGGCGAAGTGGAGCGGCGAGGCGGCGGAGGGAGCTCGCCGTCCTCGGGTGAGCACGCGGCGGGGCGAAGGAGCTCCAGGCAGCCGGCGTTGTCTGCGGCGGCGCCGGATGGGAGGAGGACGGCGGCGGGGTCGCGAGGCGTCGGGGGCGAGGAGGCGGGCGGCGCTACGAGGGCGGCGGCGACCGGGCGACTTCGGGCCCTCGGGGGCCCCGGCTGGGCTCGCGGGCCGGCGGGGATGCGCGGCATGTGGGCGCCCGGTCGGGCGATTCCCGGGGCGCCACGTGGCGGCGTACGGCGGGGCGGACAAAGTCCGGCGGCGGGATTTTTTCCCGGCGGCACGGGGACGATTTCTAGGGTTTGAGAGGGAGGAGATCCGCGAATTTCGGGAGGGATCTATTTATAGGCATAGAGGGAGCTAGGACAGTCTAAATGAGGTGCGGTTTTTGGCCACGCGATCGTGATCGAACGCTCTAGATGATAGAGCAGAGTTAGGTGGGTTTTGGGCCAAATTGGAGGGGTGTTGGGCTGCAACACACACGAGGCCTTTTCTGTCCCTCGGTTAACCGTTGGAGTATGAAACGAAGTCCAAATGATACGAAACTTGACAGGCGGTCTACTGGTAGTAAACCAAGGCCGCTTGGCAAGTCTCGGTACAATCCGGAAAGGTTTAATCCCCACACACGAAAGAAAGCTAGAAATGGCCACCGGAGGAGAACGGAGTGCCGGAATGCAAAACGGACAACGGGGAAAATGCTCGAATGCATGAGATGAACACGTATGCCAATGCAATGCACATGATGACATGATATGAAATGCATGACAACGACAACAACACACGGAGACAAAACCCAAACCCGAGGAAATAAATATAACTTAACGCCGGAAACGGCAAGAGTTGGAGTACAAATAGGGAAAGTTATATCCGGGGTGTTACAACACTCCACCACTACGAAAGGATCTCGTCCCAAGATCTAGGACTGAAAGAACGCCAGGAACTCAGAACGGAGGTGATCCTCGCATTCCCAGGTAGCTTCATGGTCGGAATGGTGTGACCACTTGACTTTGTGAAATTTGATTGACTTGTTGCGAGTCTTGCGTTCAGTCTCTTCAAGAATAGCAACTGGGTGCTCACGATAAGAGAGATCTTCTTGGAGCCCAATGTCCTCGAAGTTGACGGTGCGGTCAGGAGTCTTGAAGCACTTTCGAAGCTGAGAGACATGTAACACATCATGAACATTTGCAAAGTTTGAAGGAAGCTCGAGTTGATAGGCGAGGTCGCCTCTCTTGCTGACAATCTTGAAAGGTCCCACGTATCTAGGGGCAAGCTTCCCTTTGATACCGAAGCGACGAGTACCTTTCATAGGAGAGACGCGGAGGTAAACATGATCTCCGATCTCAAAAGCCAAATCACGATGCTTACTATCATAGTAGCTCTTCTGGCGGGATTGGGCTGCTTTGTGGTTATCACGAATGACTTTGCACATTTCTTCTGCTTCTGTGATTAAGTCATTACCCAAAAGCTGACGTTCGCCGGTTTCAGACCAGTTGAGAGGGGTACGACACTTCCTGCCATACAGAATTTCAAATGGGGCCTTGCCCGAACTTGCATGAAAACTGTTGTTGTAGGCGAATTCAGCATAAGGAAGACAATCCTCCCACTTCATGCCGGAGGAGATCACACAAGCCCTGAGCATATCTTCAAGAATCTGGTTGACACGCTCGACTTGACCGCTTGTTTGAGGATGGAAAGCTGTGCTCAAGCGGATGTTAGTGCCCATGGCCTTCTGAAAAGAATCCCAAAACTTCGAGGTAAAGATGCTGCCACGGTCTGAAGAGATCCCTTGAGGAATACCGTGCAGAGAGACAATACGAGAGGTATAGAGTTCCGCCAATTGAGCTGCAGTGATTGACTCTTTGATAGGCAGAAAGTGAGCCACTTTGGTGAGTTTGTCGATGACAATGAATATAGCATCATTGCCACGCTTGGGCTTTGGAAACCCAGTCACGAAGTCCATTTTAATGTGGTCAAACTTCCATTCTGGAATGGCAAGAGGTTGGAGGAGACCAGCTGGCCTTTGGTGTTCTGCCTTCACTCTTCTGCAGACATCACATTCATTCACGAATTGAGCGATCTCTCGCTTCATTCGAGTCCACCAATAAGCTTGCTTAAGGTCCTGATACATCTTCGTGCTCCCAGGGTGGATGGAGAGGAGAGAATTGTGAGCCTCGTTCACGATCACTTCACGGAGGTCAGCTTTGGGTACAACAATACGATCCTCGAAGAAGAGAGTGTCCTTGTCATCAAGGCGATAGCACTTGTACTTGGACTGACTCTTGGCAATCCCAATCTTCATCTTTTTCACCATAGCATCAAGAAGCTGGGCTTGGCGAATCTGGTCTTCCAAGGTAGGAGAGACTTGAAGGTTGGCGAGGAAACCTTGAGGAACAACTTGCATATTAAGTTTGCGGAAAGCTTCACAAAGCTCGGGTTGATAAGGCTTAAGAATCAGACTGTTGCAGTAGGCTTTCCTGCTCAAAGCGTCAGCAATCACATTGGCCTTGCCTGGAGTATACTCGATACTCGGATTATACTCTTGAATCATTTCGACCCATCGAGTTTGCCTGAGGTTGAGATTAGGCTGAGTGAAGATGTACTTGAGACTCTTGTGATCAGTGAAAATGTCCACTTTTCTTCCTAATAGAAGATGTCTCCAAGTCAAAAGAGCATGCACAACTGCCGCCAACTCGAGATCATGAGTGGGGTAGTTCTTCTCATTAGGCTTCAACTGGCGAGAGGTATAAGCAACAACTTTCTTCTCTTGCATCAATACTGCGCCAAGACCTTGGAGAGAGGCATCACAAAAGACCTCGTACGGCTTGGATTCATCAGGCGGAGTCAGAACTAGAGCAGTGGTCAATTTTTCTTTCAAAGTGTTGAAAGAAATATCACACTCCGGAGACCAAACGTACTTGACGTGCTTCTGAAGAAGATTAGAGAGAGGCTTCGCGATCTTAGAAAAGTTTTCAATGAATCTTCGGCAATAGCTTGCAAGACCGAGAAAACTGCGGAGTTGCTTCACATTCTGAGGAAGTTCCCAATTCACAATTGCAGACACCTTCTCAGGATTCACGGCAATGCCCTTGGCTGAGATGATATGACCAAGATAAAGAACCTCATCGAGCCAAAACTCACACTTGGAGAACTTGGCGTAGAACTGATGTTCCCTGAGCTTATCAAGAACCAAAGGCAAGTGCTTGGCATGATCTTCCTTGTTCTTCGAGAAAACTAGAATATCGTCGAGATAGACCAAAACGAAGTCATTGGTGTAGGCGTTGAAGATGAAGTTCATCATGCGAGAGAACGTCGGAGGAGCGTTGGCGAGGCCAAAAGACATGACAGTGTATTCATATGAACCAAAGCTTGTTCTGAATGCTGTCTTGGGAATATCTTCTTCACGAATGCGAATCTGGTGATAACCCATACGGAGATCAAGCTTGGAGAATACTTGGGCACCTTTGAGTTGTTTGAAGAGCTCATTGATGTTGGGAAGTGGATATTTGTTCTTGATGGTCTTCTTGTTCACTGGACGGTAATCAACACAAAGTCGGTCCGTTCCATCCTTCTTCTTTACAAAAAGAACACCACAACCCCACGGAGAAGACCCATTTTCTCTTGAATATCGAGTTGCTTCTTCAGCTCCTTCAACTCTTCAGGTCCGAGCTTGTAAGGACGCTTGCACACAGGTTCCGTGCCAGGCTCAAGATCAATAACGAATTCAACTGGCCGGTGCAGAGGCATTCCTGGGAGCTCTTCTGGAAAGACGTCTTGATATTCACAAACGACTGGAATTTATGAGATAGCATCGAGTTCACCCTTCTCATTGAGAGAAAACAGACGGATGGTATCGTCATTCCCGGCAAAGACAATTACATCCTCAAACGAATGAGTTAATTAAATCTGCCTGGCTGCACAATCAAGCTGAGCCTTGTGCTTAGAAAGCCAATCCATCCCGTGAATAAGATCAATATCCGAGTTACCAAGAACCATTGGAGAAGCCAGAAACTTGAAATCACCCATCATGATAGAAACATCCAGGACTATTGAAGTAGCCCTCATAGACTTAGCCGGAGAAACCACTCCCATAGGTTTACCCAACATTTGTGAAACAAAGTCATGCTTGGAAACAAATGATCTTGACATGAAACAATGCGATGCACCAGTGTCAAAAAGAACTTTTGCTGGAAAAGAGTTAACTGGAAAGTTACCCATGATGACATCTGACGAGTCCTCTGCCTGAGCTGCATTCATCATGTTAACCTTGGCGTGCTTGGGGTTATGCTTGACCACAGCTGTACTTGCCGATCTGACAGGAGGAGGAGGAAGAAGACGCCTCTGGTTGAAACACTTGTTGGCATAGTGACCCTTCTGTTGGCACTTGTTGCACGTGACCTCTGAAAGCGGACGGTGATACGGAGCACTCGATCTTGGAGCTTGAGACGAAGTCTTGTTCTGAAAGCCAGGGTTGGGTGGGTGGGAAGAACCACTTCCACCTTTGCTCTTCTGCTGATACGGCTGACGGAACGGAGGAGGAGGAAGCCAATACTTCTGCTGCTTGGCCACTTCAGTAGAGGAAGAAGGAGTAACATCTCTGACTCGCTTCTTGGAAGCATCACACCTCAACTGAGCAGCCTCTTGCTTCAGTTGCATGTTGTAGAACTCATCGTACCTCAAGGGCTCAAAGAGAACAAGAGCTAACTGAATATCTTCTCTGAGACCACCCCTGAACTGATATATCATGCTCTTCTCATTAGGCACGTCCTGCTTGGCAAAGCGGGCGAGCTTCTGAAACAACTTGTTGTAGTCATAGACAGACAAAGAGCCTTGCTTCAAATTGCGGAATTCCTCACGCTTGCTTTCAACCACGCTCTGGGGAATATGATGAGCTCGAAAATCTCGACGGAAATCATCCCAAGTGATAACACGTCCACCTCTGGAGTCCTTGTACTGCTGGAACCATTCTGCAGCTTGATCTTTGAGTTGGAAGGAAGCGAACTTGACAAAGTCCTCAGGCCTGACGTTACTGCACTCGAAATGCTTGCACAGATCCACAAGCCAATCGTCAGCATCGGTTGCCTCAACACAATTGCTAAAAGTCTTTGGCCGGTTAGCAAGGAACTGGTTGAGTATAGCAAAGTGACTCTGATTGCTGCCTTGATTCCCTTGGTTGCCTTGATTGCGCTCTTGAAGAATTTGCATGATCAACTTTTGCAGGAATATCGTTAACTGGAAGGTTACCCATGATGACATCTGATGAATCCTCTGCCTGTGCTGCGTTCATCAAGTTGACCTTGGCATGCTTGGGGTTATGCTTGACCACAGCTGTACTTGCCGATCTGACATGAGGAGGAGGAGGAAGACGCCTCTAGTTGAAACACTTGTTGGCATAGTGACCCTTCTGTTGGCACTTGTTGCACGTGACCTCTGAAAGCGGACGGTGATACGGAGCACTAGATCTTGGAGCTTGAGACGAAGTCTTGTTCTGAAAGCCAGGGTTGGGTGGGTGGGAAGATCCACTGCCACCTTTGCTCTTCTGCTGATACGGCTGACAAAATGGAGGAGGAGGAAGCCAATACTTCTGCTGCTTGGCCACATGAGTAGAGGAAGAAGGAGTAACATCTCTGACTCGCTTCTTGGAAGCATCACACCTCAGTTGAGCAGCCTCTTGCTTAAATGCCATGTTGTAGAACTCATCGTACCTCAAGGGCTCAAAGAGAACAAGAGCTAGCTGAATTTCTTCTCTGAGACCACCCCGGAACTGGTATATCATGCTCTTCTCATCAGGTACGTCCTGCTTAGCAAAGCGGGCGAGCTTCTGGAACAACTTTTTGTAGTCATAGACAGACAAAGAGCCTTGCTTCAGATTGCGGAATTCCTCACGCTTGCTTTCAACCACGCTCTGAGGGATATGATGAGCTCTGAAATCTCGACGGAATTCATCCCAAGTGATAACAGGTCCACCTCTGGAATCCTTGTACTGCTGGAACCATTCTGCAGCTTGATCTTTGAGTTGGAAGGAAGCGAACTTGACAAAGTCCTCAGGCCTGACGTTACTGCACTCGAAATGCTTGCACAGATCCACGAGCCAATCGTCAGCATCGGTTGCCTCAACACAATTGCTGAAAGTCTTTGGCCCATTAGCAAGGAAATGGTTGAGTGTAGCAAAGTGATTCTGATTGTTGCCTTGATTCCCTTGGTTGCCTTGATTGCGCTCTTGAAGAATTTGCATGATCAACTGTGTGTTTGCATTGGTTGCGGCCATCATAGCTTGCCATGCCTCTGGAGGAAGTGGAGGTGGTGGCGGATCAGGATTCCGAGTCGTGCGCGTTGGAGGAGCCATCCTGGAGAGTTTGACCACCATTAGCACATTGACAGACAAATATTGAAGCTGAATCCAACAGAATGAAAATTGCAACATATAGTCTTCACATCCGAACAAAATGACCGAATGCATTTCTCTTGAAATGGTCACATATCCATAAATTGAGAAGCCACGTAGAATTAAGGTGGATAAATAAATCAACAAGGTACGGATCAAGAACGAATAATCGGTAAGAAATCCCAATCTCAAACCAATATCCGTGGAAGAAAAACTAGAGCTACAAGAATTCCCACCTATGAAACTCCCGAACCTTTCCGGTTATGCAATCAGGTGCTGGGGATACAGGGGAAGCATAATATCTCACCCAAACTAGCAAATCCTACATCCAGCTGTATCCATCCTTCAACACATAACCAAGAAACCTTCGGAAACCATCTACCTCAACCTTCGAAAAGCATCCATTATACAAGTTATGGTGATACTCCCGAACTCCCGCCCCAGTACTGGGTGGCGTCGAGGTTATCTCACCAACAAACTGCATAAAAGAGATTTTCGATGTCGGCGTACTAAACTCAGGTATTCCAGAACTGCAATGATAAAATTATGATGACAACACCTCAGAGGTCAACTCCACGGGACACTTCCACTAAACCCCTGACAGGAGGCACCAAGACAATGTTCTCATCATAAAACCATCGGAACGATTCCAAGATACCCGCGTGATCCTAAAATGTTTTTAGTGAAATTTGAGAAGAGAAGAGTCAAAACTCTACATCAGGATGCCTTACCAGAGCGATGAGGAGACTGGGAAGTAAAAAGAATTCCTAATCTCTCCGATATATAATTCCTAAATACTCAAAACATTTTTCTAGACACAACTCGGCCGCTAAAAACGATCAAGCAATGGGGCTCCTAAGGTCGGGGAAGGCTCTGATTACCAACTTGTAACACCCTCGATGCGACTATATCTCCCACGTGTCGAGGCACGACTTAGAGACATAATCGCATTGAAGGCATATGTCGGAAGTTAGGCAATCTTGGAATCGTTGTCTTACACTCGCCACGTCAATCAAGTACATAAATATCATTACATCATCCAAACACTCATGGCCCGATTACAGCGCCAAAATAAAAGATAACCCAGCAAGTGACACGGTCCTGATCACCTCCAACTGGGACCACTACTGATCATTGGGAAAGGAAACATAGTAATGTTGAGAGTCTTCGTTGAACTCCCACTTGAGCTCAAGCGCGTCTCCTGGAGCGGAATCATCAGGCCCTGCATCTGGTGTAATAGTAATCTATGAGCCACAGGGACTCAGCAATCTCGCACCCTCGCGATCAAGACTATTTAAGCTTATAGGTAAGGCAAGGTAAAATATGAGTGGAGCTGCGGCAAGCGACTAGCAAGTATGGTGGCTAACTTATTCGCAAAGGAGAGCAAGAAGACGAGGCAAAGCGCGAGCGAGAAACTAGAGAGCAACCTGCCCAAACATTACTCCAACACCATGTCCACTTCCCGGACACCACCGAGAAGAGGCCATCACGGTAACACACTCAGTTGATTCATTTTTAATTAATTAAGGTTCAAGTTATCTACAACCGGACATTAACAAATTCCCATCTGCCCATAACCGCGGGCACGGCTTTCGAAAGTTCAATCCCTGCAGGGGAGTCCCAACTTAGCCCATGACAAGCTCTCACGGTCAACAAAGGAATAGACCTCCTCCCAAGATGTTCCGATCAGACTCGGTATCTCGGTAATTCAAGACAACTCCGACAATGGTAAAACAAGTCCAGCAACACCGCCCGCTGTGCCGACAAATCCCGATAGGAGCTGCACATATCTCGTTCTCAGGGCACACCGGATAAGCTAAGTGTACAGGAGCCAACGTAACCCAAGTTGCCAAGGGACGGCCCCGCACGGTGCTCTAGGTTGGACCAACACTCAGAGGAGCACTGGCCCGGGGGGGGGGGGTTAAAATAAGATGACCCTTGAGTCCGCGAAACCCAAGGGAAAAGGCTAGGTGGCAAATGGTAAAACCAAGGTTGGGCATTGCTGGAGGAGTTTTATTCAAGGCGGACTGTCAAGGGGTTCCCATTATAACCCAACCGCGTAAGGAACGCAAAATCCGGGAACATAACACCGATATGACGGAAACTAGGGCGGCAAGAGTGGAACAAAACACTAGGCGAGAGGCCGAGCCTTCCACCCTTTACCAAGTATATAGATGCATTAAGATAACAAAGTAATATAATGATATCCCAACAAGTAAATAAATGTTCCAACAAGGAATGGGCTCCAATCTTCACCTGCAACTAGCAACGCTATAAGAGGGGCTGAGCAAAGCGGTAACATAGCCAATCAACAGTTTGCTAGGACAAGGTGGGTTAGAGGTTTGACATGGCAATTTGGGAGGCTTGCAAGCAAGTGGTAGGCATCGTAGCATTGGAATAGCAAAAGAGCGAGCAAAACTAGCATAGCAAAGATAGTAGTGATTTCGAGGGTATGATCATCTTGCCTGCACAGTTGTCAGAGTTGACTAGATCCTCAAAAGCAAACTCAACGGGCTCCTCGTTAGCAAACTTGTCTCCCGGCTCTACCCAAACAAGACAAACAAGCAACAAGGATACAATCAACCACATGCAAACTCAAACAACACGATGCAAAGATGATATGCTATGCGGGATGCGAAGTGGGATGCAAAATGCAAGATATGACAGGAAATGCATGAACCTGGCCTCAACATGGAAATCCAAGTGTGCCACTGGAAAGATGAGATGAAATCGCTTGAAAACGATATAAAGAACGCCAGAATCGGAGTTACGGTTTGGAAATGGCAAGCGATTCAAAAATGACACTAGTCTGCGATTTACAGCAAGTAGGCATCTAAATGCAATGAGATGAACATGCTACAACACCCGAACATGACAACAAAATACATGGCGGGGATGCACACAAGATGCTTAACAAAAGTCTAGCACTGAGCTACGGCCAAATCATCCATTAACAGGTTCAAACAAGCATGGCAAAAATGCATATGACAAACAGATCTCAGACTTAGTGAAATTAACACTTGTCTGGAATTTCAGATCAGGTAGCCCTCTTCGGAGCCACAAAACTACATGCTACAGGATCTGAACATGTCAAAGTAAAGCATGGCATGGAGCTACTCAAAGATATTAACAAAAGTCCCTTAGTGACCTTGAGCCAAAAGGGATCAGAAAATACAATTGCAAGCATGTGAACATAGAAAAAAGATAATCAGTTTTCATACTTAGTGAAAACTGGCACATGCTGAAATATAACTCAAGTAGGCATGTTTACGAGCTCGATGCACTCACTGCGGTGCAAGTCAAGGCAAGACAAGCATACACCCATAAAGATGGCACAAAATGCAAGCTAGACATGGCAAGAGCAATAGCATAGCATGCACGGATCAACTACAACATCACCGGAAAAATTGCAAACAAGTTGACAATCTGCCCAGATTCACAAAGTAGCAAAAGTAGAGCTCGATTGACTCAAGCTAGGGTGCTCCATAATTGCAAACAAACGCACAGATGGATAGAGCACTACAATATTAACAAAACTCCCTTACTTATCATCCTCAAAAGGGGCACGGATCACTTGGAAACAACAAGAACATATGGCATCATGAGATAAACAGCTGCAGGACTTAGTGAAATTACTAAGTCCCTGAAAACAGAATTAGCAAGTGCACCACTTTGCAAGCTTGCACAAGTCACCACACACATCCTAAAAATGCATGGGTTGCACTTCTGGAGAGATGACAAAACCCTTAACAAAACACATGTAGAACTCACGGCCATAGCATGCACACATTAATCATGGCAAAAATGACAAAAGTGCTAAACGGAGTAGCAGATCTGATAATTAACTCAAGTAGCCCTCTTCTAACAGCATTTCGGGCATCAAGATGAGCTCAAATGAAAATGATGCAATGGAATGAAATGATGTGCTCTCTTAGTTGAACATTTTGATATGCTATATGCACAAATCGGAGCTACGGATGCAAAGTTACGGAGCCGAGAACATGACAACTTATACTGAAATTTCTGGGACTTGGAAAAAAAACGAAGTCAACCTAAAATTTCAGATCTGGATCGCACGCTTCCCAAGGTGGATCCGGGCTCGCTGGCGGGCTGGTCGGCGACGATGGACGATGGTGGCCGGAGTTGGAGGGAGGAGGAGGCCGGGGCGGCGCCGGCTTGCGGGGCGGCGAACTGGAGCGGCGAGGCGGCGGAGGGAGCTCGCCGGCCTCGGGCGAGCACGCGACGGGGCGAAGGAGCTCCGGGCAGCCGGCGTTGGCTACGGCAGCGCCAGACGGGAGGAGGACGGTGGCAGGGTCGCGAGGCGTCGGGGGCGAGGAGGCGGGCGGCGCTACGAGGGCGGCGGCGACCGGGCGACTTCGGGCCCTCGGGGGCCCCGGCTGGGCTCGCGGGCCAGCAGGGATGCGCGGCGATGTGTGCGCCCGGGCGGACGAATCCCGGGGTGCCACGTGGCGGCGGGCGGCGTGGCGGACAAAGTCCGGCGGCGGGATTTTTGTCCGGCGGCGCGGGGACGATTTCTAGGGTTTGAGAGGGAGGAGATCCGCGAATTTCGGGAGGGATCTATTTATAGGCATAGAGGGAGCTAGGAGAGTCCAAATGAGGTGCGGTTTTCGGCCACGTGATCGTGATCGAACGCTCTAGATGATGGAGCAGAGTTAGGTGGGTTTTGGGCCAAATTGGAGGGGTGTTGGGCTGCAACACACACGAGGCCTTTTCGGTCCCTCGGTTAACCGTTGGAGTATCAAACGAAGTCCAAATGATACGAAACTTGACAGGCGGTCTACCGGTAGTAAACCAAGGCCGCTTGGCAAGTCTCGGTCCAATCCAGAAATGTTTAATCCCCACACACGAAAGAAATCTAGAAATGGCCACCGGAGGAGAACGGAGCGCCGGAATGCAAAACGGACAATGGGGAAAATGCTCGAATGCATGAGACGAACACGTATGCCAATGCAATGCACATGATGACATGATATGAAATGCATGAAAACGACAACAACACACAGAGACAAAACCCGAACGCGAGGAAATAAATATAACTTAACGCCGGAAACGGCAAGAGTTGGAGTACAAATAGGGAAAGTTATATCCGGGGTGTTACAAAGTGAGAGTGATAACGCATTATAGTCTGATTGCCTTGTTCATTGTGCTGAGCACCTCCGTCAAAGGACCCAACAATGGGAACAAGAGTTCTCAGGTTTATCTCGAACACCCCAGCACTCGTGGCGTGGGGGCAGAAGCCGACGACTAGCCATCTCTCAGATTTGATAAACAACCGAACAGAAGGTAATATTTGAAATTCAAACAAGCGTTGCATAGCGCATATGAACAAGTTTTCATAAATACAGGATTACACGAGAGAATTTACTCGAATATTATATCTTTCGTACACTCGTCCGCTACGAGACGAGCACCCTTCAGGACACCCTCATAGTACATCTCGGGGTGGCGATGCTCCTTGCCCTCCGGCGGCCCTTCCTTAATCAGCTTCACGGCGTCCAGCTTGGCCCATTGCACCTTCACATGGGCGAAAGCCCGGCGTGCACCTCCGACGCAGACGGACCGCTTGATGACTTCCAGCCGTGGGCAGGCATCCACAAGCCGCCTCACCAGGCCGAAGTAGCTGTTGGGAAGAGCGTCACCAGGCCACATCCGGACTATAAAGCCCTTCATGGCCTGTTCGGTCGCCTTGTGCAGCTCGACCAGTTGCTTCAGCTGGTCGCTCAGAGGCACCGGGTGTTCGGTCCCAGTATACTAATACCAGAACAACTTCTCCGTTGAGCTTCCCTCCTTGGCCTGGTAAAACTATGCGGCATCCGACACGCTGCGGGGCAAATCTGCGACTGCTCCTAGAGAGCTCTGGATTCAGGTAAGTAACAGGTTATTTACTTTCACATGCTTGCTTTTCATATAGAATGCCTTACCCGCCGCTATCTTCTTCATCGCATCAATCTCCTGGAGGGCCTTTTGGGCTTCGGCCTTGGCATTCTTTGCGCTCTCAAGGGCCGCGGCAAGCTCGGACTCTCGCGTCTTCAAGTCAAGCTCCAACGCCTCGTGCTTCATCACGAGAGCGTGGAGCTCTTACTGCACCTCGCCCACCCGTGCCTCATGCCTTTCCCGCTCGGTGCGCTCCTTGTCCGCTTTGTTTTCAGCCTCGGATAGCACTTGCCTCAGGGTCACCACCTCGGTCGTGGTCCCTGGCAAATTTACGATGATCCTATCATTTTGCAATCACATTCTCTTTATACATATCCATAGACTAGGTATTACTTACATTTGTTCTCCTCGAGCTGCCTCTTGGCAAGGCCGAGCTCGTCCTTGGACCCTTTAAGGTCTTGCTTCAGTGCGGCGACCTCCGCAATTAGTGCGGCAGAGGCCAGCAGCGAAGCCTGCATACGCATATTGACATACTTATATTGGACTCCTACGATATTGTTTGATCCTCCGTTTGGCTTTTCTTTGTGAACTCCGAACAAAGCATCAGGGGCTACTTTCTATGCGGTAATATTTTTCCCCATATTTCAAAAACTTACCTCAAAGCCTGTTAGAAGGCTGGCACAAGCTTCAGTCAGTCCGCTCTTGGCGGACTGAACCTTTTGGACCACCGCACTCGTAATAGTGCGGTGCTCTTCGTCGATGGAAGCGCTATGAAGTGCTCCCAGCAGATTGTCTGGTGCCTCTGGATGGACAGAGGTCACCGGCACAGGCGTCTTGCCCCTTATGGAAGGAGGCCGCTGGGGGTTCCGGCGCGGTGTTCGGCTGAGGGACAAACTCGGAGCCCTCGGGAGCCTTGCTCCCTCTGCTCCCGGAGTCCGGAAGGTTGCCTTGAGGCGCCTCCGGGACTGTCTCCCCTCGACCCGGTGCCTCTTGAGACAATACCTCGGCGTTGTCCGTAGGCCAAGGGGATGTGGCGGTCGGAAGTGGATCACTATCCATATCCGACGAGCCCAGGGAGCCGTCCGATGATACGTCGATACGGGCTCGTGGCGGTCTGCATAGTCATAATTCGGCGTTAGGAGAGGCAGTGCGACAAAGGTATGCTATGAGTTACTCTGGCATCCAAATACTTACGACTTTGCCAGGGGCTTGTCCCTGAGCAGCCACTCGCCTTTGCCTTCGGCGGCGGTGGTGGAGTAGTCCGGAAGGAGAGTCCTTCCCTTCTTGGACCCTTCGCCCCCCCCCCCCCGGTTGGGGCGGCCTTCCTTTTCTTGTCTCCCCCGACTGGAGGGGGAGCATCTTCATCTTCCTCCTCATCTTCGGGGGAGGAGTGCGTTGCAGAGTTATCGGACGATGAGTGTGATAACACCTGGCGTCGGGAACTCTTTCAGGTTCCCTTGGCCTTCTTGGTCTTCTCCGGCACCTTGTAAGGAGCCGAATTCAGCATCTCCGTCAGGAGAGCGTCCGCAGTGTCTTCGGACAGAGGGGCCGGACAGTTAATCTGCCCCGACGTCTCCACCCAGTCCTGTCAAAGGCATGGAGCTCAGAACCCGCACATGGGGAAATAAATATCCTACCGGATGTATAGAACTCACCGAATGCGCTTGGCGCTTCGTTCTTAGCCCGCGGTCCTCGGTGAGGGAGGGAGGGACCTCGGCGCCCTTGAACAGCACCTTCCAGACGTCCTTGTGCATCGTGTCAAAGAGCCCGCTCAGAGTCTGGTGCTGGGCCGGGTCAAACTCCCACAAGTTGAAGTCTCGTTGTTGGCACGAGAGGATCCGGCGGATGAGCATGACCTGGACTATGTTGACAAGCTTGAGCTTGTTGCCGGCCATATTCCGGATACATTTCTGGAGTCCGTCCAGCTCTACCGACGAACCCCAGGACAGGCCATTCTCTTTCCAGGAGGTGAGCCGTGTGGGGATTCCGGATCAAAACTTGGGGGCAGCCACACATTTGGCGTCGCGCGGCTCGGTGATGTAGAACCACGCCGATTTGCCACCCCTTTATGCTCTCCAAGAAGGAGCCTTCGAGCCATATAACATTGGGCATCTTGCCCACCATGGCTCCGCCGCATACTGCTTGTTGGCCTCCCACCACCCTCGGCATGATATTAAAGGTCTTTAACCACAGGCCGAAGTGGGGCCGGATGCGGAGGAAAGCCTCACACACGATGATGAACGCCGAAATGTTGAGGATGAAGTTCGGAGCCAGATCATGGAAGTCCAGCCCGTAGTAGAACATGAGACCACGGACGAAGGGATGGAGGGGAAACCCCAGTCCGCGGAGGAAAGTGGTGGAGGAAGACTACCCACTCGTGAGGTTCAAGGTAGGAATGTTCTGCCTCGCGGCGGGCAGCCGATGTGCGATGTTCACGGCTAAGTATCCGGCTCTGCACAACTTCTTGATGTGTCCCTCCGTAATGGAGGAAGCCATCTATTTGCCTCCCACTCTAGACATGATTGGAGAAGGTTGAGGGGAAGGATGTGGACTTGGGCGTGGGAGCTCGAATGCGCAAGAATGGATGAGCAAGGAGGAAGAAGGTGAGGGTAGAAAAGGTGAGACCTTGTCCCTTTATAAGGGTGGACTAAACTATGCACCTCCACTAGCCTGGTAAAACTCTCTTATCCACCAAGCGTCGTAATTGATGGCGCGGTTGGTTTACCCACGTCCGTATTGATGAGAATCACATAATAAGGGGAACACGATCTCTGCTTTGACAAGACGTGTCAAGAAACTACCTCGCGTCATGTGCGGGGCTAGTTAAAGAAAACCGGTTCAAATAATCATCGAGGCATGGCATTATGTCATGTTGCCTAAATGTGTCAGCAGATTAGATTTGTGGAAATATTATTCTCTCTACAGTGGTATGTGGAACTTATTTTGCAGGGTCGGACACTATCCTTTATTTGAACTCTTCTGTGGTATATCTGGAGGAGGAACCCGCCTTGCAATGCCGAAGACAACACTGCGCGCCTGACTCATTGTCATTGAAGCCTGATTCAGGGGCTACTGAGGGAGTCCTGGATTAGGGGGTCTCCGGACAGCCAGACTATATCCTGTGGCCGGACTGTTGGACTATGAAGATACAAGATTGAAGACTTCGTCCCGTGTCCGGATGGGACTCTACTTGGCGTGGAAGGCAAGCTAGGCAATACGGATATGTATATCTCCTCCTTTGTAACCGACCTTGTGTAACCCTAGCCCCCTCTAGTGTCTATATAAACCGGAGGGTTTAGTCCATAGGATAACATACAATCACACCATAGGCTAGCTTCTAGGGTTTAGCCTCTCCGATCTCGTGGTAGATCAACTCTTGTAATACCCATATCATCAAGAATAAATCAAGCAGGACGTAGGGTTTTACCTCCATCAAGAGGGCCCGAACCTGGGTAAAACATCGTGTCCCCTGCCTCCTGTTACCATCCGCCTTAGACGCACAGTTCAGGACCCCCTACCCGAGATCCTCCGGTTTTGACACCGACAGGAGGTCTGGGAGACTACATGGATGGCCAGGCCAGTGATGGGAGTAGGGTGGGGTGGTGAGGCCTACGCGGCAGCACAGCCCGCCATGAGAAGCAGGAGCAGGCGCCATGGCCAGCGCTGGTTTGGGCGGCTGGAGCAAGAAGACCAGAGGTTGAAGAAGAACGATGGTCATTGGATGGACATTGTACAATCACCGCAGCTAGAATCATTTATATTGACTAAGTTGACAAAGCCCTGTGTCCGCGTCAACTTAGTAGGCCCAGAAGTCAGCCTCCAAATATGGTGGGTCCCACCTAGCAGGGGGAGTATTCATTTTTTAGTGCGTAATAAGGAGGCACTTGCTTGCGTGTGAAGATATAGCTGGTTGGTCCAAGTTTAAGCGGGGGGAACATTTTTGTGCAAAATGCAGAGGCCCTTCTGGTGGTTCCCCACTATCAGGTGGAGGAATCATTATTTTGCACGTAATAAGGAGTCACTTCGTACTCGCAAAAAGGAGACACTTCCTTGCATGTAGCTGTGGACCCAGCTATCAGCCTCTCCATGTACAGTCCTGTTCCGATGGATGTCATTCATTGACCATGTCAGGCCAAGACTACCAAGGCGGCAGATGACGACGAGGCGGAGTAAGGGAATGACCTAGAGCCAAGGAAGACCCGATAGTTGTTTCCCACACGGAGTGGGTACGGGGGTTTAGTGGTTCGGCTGCAATGTGAGGCTGCCATCGCCGGAGAAAAGTAGGAGGTGTGGGTGAGTAGAGGGATGGCTAGGCCAAGGATGCAAGTAGGATGGGGCTATGAGGCCTACCCGGTAGCACAACCAGCCACGGGAGGTGGGTGCAGGCACTTGTGCCGGTGCTGGTTTGGGCAGCTGGAGCAGGAAGATCGGAGACCGAAGAAGCACGATTGTCGTTGGGACATCTAACGGTGTGACGCTGGTAGAGTCGATTGTTGACTAAGTTTCTTTTTTTTGAGAAACCTTGTGTATGCATGAACTTAGTAGGCTGCTACTTCTTGAGCTTGCATTGATTTTTCCCTTGAAGAGGAAAGGGTGCTATAGAAAAGTAGAAATAAGTATTTCCCTCAGTTAAGAACCAATGTATCAATCCATTAGGAGGCACAAGAAAGTCTCCAATCTATGCATCTGCACAAACTAACAAACACTTACACACAATGTGAAAAAGGGGTTGTCAATCCCTTCACGGTCATCAACAAGAGTGAGATCTACAAGAGATAGGTATAAAAGATAAATAAAAGAGCGACCTAAGTTAATATAAATAAATTGCAGCAAGGTATTTTTAGGTTTTTTGGTTTATAGATCTGAAAATATGTGATGGAAAATAGACCCGGTGCCATAGGTTTCACTAGAGGCTTCTCTCCTGAAGGAAAACATACAGTGGGTAAACAAATTACTGTCGAACAATTGATAAAAAAGCGCAAAGTTATGAAGATATCTAAAGAAATGATCATGAATATAGGCATCACGTCCATGACAAATGGACCGACTCCTGCCTGCATCTACTACTATTACTCCACACATCGACCGCTATCCAGCATGCATATAGAGTATTAAGTTCATAATAACGGAGTAACACCTTAAGTAAGATGACATGATGTAGAGGGATAGACTCAAGGAATATGATGAAACCCCCATGTTTTCATCCTTGATGGCGACATGCAATACGTGTCTCGCTACCCCTACTATGTCACTGGGTGAGGATACCGCAAGATTGAACCCAAAATTAAGCACCTCTCCCGTTGCAAGAAAAACTAATCTAGTTGGCCAAACCAAACCGATAATTACAAGAGAAATATAGAGATATTTAATCATGCATAAGAGAGTTCAGATAAGACCCAAATAGTATTCATAGATAATCCGATCATAAATCCACAATTCATCGGATATCGACAAACACACCGCAAAAGAATATTACATAGGATAGAACTCCAAGAACATTGATGGTCTCCAACGTATCTACAATTTTTGATTGTTCCATGCTATTATATTATCTATTTTGTATGTTTTATATGCATTAATATGCTATTTAATATTATTATTCGGACTAACTTATTAACCTAGAGCCCAGTGCCAGTTTCTCTTTTTCCTTGTTTTTGACTTTTATAGAAATGGAATATCAAATGGATTCCAAACCGAATAAAACTTTACGATGATTTTTCTTGGACCAGTAGACATCCACGGAGCTAGGAGGCCAAGTCAAAAGAGTGCCGAGGACTCCACAAGTCTCCAGGGCGTGGCCTAGGGGGTGCCCCTGGCTTGTGGGCCCCTCGGGAGTCCACTGACCTCCCTTTGAGTTCTATACATCCTCAAATATTCCATTATCAATAGAAGTGTCCACCAAAATACTTTCCTGCCACCGTAGCCTTCTATTCCCATGAGATCCCATCTTGAGGCCTTTATCGGCATCCTGCCGGAGGCGGATTCGATCACGTAGGGCATCTACATCAACTCTATTGCCCTTCCAATGAAGCGTGAGTAGTTTACCACATATCTATGGGTCCATATCTAGTAGCTGGATGGCTTCTTCTCTCTCTTTGATTCTCAGTACCATGTTCTCCTCGGTGTCCTTGGAGATCTATCCGGTGTAATCTTCTTTTGCTGTGTGTTTGTCAAGATCAATGAATTGTGGATTTATGATCAGCTTATCTATGAATATTATTTGAATCTTCTCTGAACTCTTATATGCATGATTTGATATCTTTGTATTTCTCTTCGAATTATCGGTTTGGTTTGGCCACCTAGATTGGTTTTTCTTGCAATGGGAGAGGTGCTTAGTTTTGGGTTCAATCTTGCGTGATTTCACCCAGTGACAAAGTAGGGGTAGCGAGACACGTATTGCTTGTTGCCATCAAGGGTAAGAAGATGCGGTTTTCATCATATTGCTTGATTTTATCCCTCTACATCATGTCATCTCACTTAAGGCATTACTCCGTTATTTATGAACTTAATACTCTAGATGCTTGTTGGATAGCGGTCGATGTGTGGAGTAATAGTAGTAGATGTAGGGAGGAGTCGGTCTACTTGACACAGACATGATGCCTATATTCATATTCATTGCCTTGTATATTGTCATAACTTTGCGCTTCTCTATTAATTACTCGACAGTAATTTATTCACCACCGTATTAGTTGCCTTCAAGAGAGAAGCCTCTAGTGAAACCTATGGCCCTCGGGTATATTTTCCTTCATATATTTTCAGATCTATATACCAAAAATACCTTGCTGTAATTTATTTACTTTTATGTTTTAGTAATCTTATCTATCTCTATCAGATCTCACCTTCGCAAGTGACCGTGAAGGGATTGACAACCCCTTTTTTGTGTTGGGTGCAAGTGTTTGATTGTTTGTGTAGGTGCATATATTGGGGACTTGCGTGTTTCTACTACTGGATTGTTACCTTGGTTCTTAACTTAGGGAAATACTTATCTCTACTTTGCTACATCACCCTTTCCTCTTCAAGGGAAAAAGCAACGCAAGCTCAAGAAGTAGCAGGAAGAATTTTTGGCGCCATTGTCGAGGACATCTACATGAAGCTTACCAAGTACCCATCATAAAATCTCATCACTTGCATTACATTATTTGCCATTTGCCTCTCATTTTCCACTCCCCCACTTCTAAAACGTTTTCAAAAAAATACAAAAAGATTTTCCTTTTTATTCGCCCTTCTTTCGTTCGTATTTTCGTTTGCCTTTTGTTTGCTCGTTTGCTAGATCAGTTTGTTGCCACCAAGTCTGAATCTGAGGAGATTTTAATAGAAAAAGATAGTAGTAGTCTTGAGGAAAATTTTGACGACTTTGCTAATAATGATCCTCATGAAGATCCTACTATCATGCATACTAAAAAACTCCGCATAGGTAGCGACAATATTATTGGAAAAGGCATTATTCAAGATTTCTTTACTTGTGCTGGTACGCTACCTACGTTAGGAGGATCTATTCTTCATAAAATCAATAGTCTAGCGGATGCATAACTTTGCTCATAATTGAACTCGAAAGACAGTTTGTTCAGATGCACCCTTGCATACAAAGGATTTTTTTCTAGAGTTCTGAAATATCCAGCATTCTTCTGTTAAGAAACTTGCCACTATATTTTTAGCCCATGAGTTTTGATTTATCATGAAAGAGGCTAGCAAAATTTTTGCTCATTACAAAGTAAATGGTGGTTGTCCTTGTATAGAGGAGATCTTTTTTAATCAACAAGAAATAATGAGACTGCAATCTCCCGATTTTGTTGCCTATAAGAAAATTTGAGAAAAAGAGTCCCTAGCGAGGTCTTGATTGATAAGATTTCTGAAGTTAATGATAATTTTGCTATACAAATCAATGGATTAGGGTTCATATTAAGAGATAGGCTTATGACTTTCCACCAATGGAAAGCTTACAATGATGAGTTGATTATAAATTATAGGGGCCCGAAGGAGGAACCCATTCCTCCCGCACTCGATATTAGGGATCCTTATCCTATTAAATTTAGACATTTTGATTATCTTTGCTTACTGCAAAGGAAACTTGCCACTGAAAGAAGGGGGTATGAGATGAGCGTGGATGATCTCCCTTACTATTATGACAATACCTAGATCTATGTTTTATGCCTAGGTAGGGGCGTTAAACAATAGCGCTTGTTGGGACGCAACCCAATTTTATTTTTTGTTCTTGTTTTTTGGCTCCGTTTTCAATAATTTTTCATCTAGCCTCTTGTTAGATGTGTTTTTATGTTATAATTAGTGTTCGGGCCAAGTAAGACCTTTGGGATGGCTTATAGTGTAGTTAATTTGATCTTGCTGAAAAACAGAAACTTTTGCGCCACGTAAAACAATTTTACAAAATCACAGAAGCATGCTTTTGATCTTAACTTTTTACACAAGATTTATATAAAAATTGCCCAGGGTGTCCTAATTTTTAATAATTTTTGGAGTTACATAAGTATACGAAGTTTATAGACTGCTACAGACTGTTCTGTTTTTGACACATTCTATTTTCTATGTGTTGTTTGCTTATTTTAATGAATCTATGGGTAGTATCGGTGGTATGAACCATGGAGAAGTTGGAATACAGTAGATATTACACCAATATAAATAAAGAATGAGTTCACAACAATACCAAAAAGTGGTGATTTATTTTCTTATACTAACGGATCTCATGAGTTTGCTGTTGAGTTTTGTGTTGTGAAGTTTTCAAGTATTAGGTAAAGATTTGATGGACGACGGAATAAGGAGTGGCAAGAGCCTAAGCTTGGGGATGCCCAAGGCACCCCATGGTAATATTCAAGGACAACCAAGCACCTAAGCTTGGGGATTCCCAAGGCACCCGAAGGTAATATTCAAGGACAACCAAGCATCTAAGCTTGGGGATGCCCCCGATGGCATCCCCTCTTTCGTCTTCGTCTATCGGTAAATTTACTTGAGGCTATATTTTTACTCTCCACATGATATGTGTTTTTCTTGGAGCATCTCATATGATATGAGTATTTGATTTTTAGTTTGCCACAATAATCCTTGTTGTAGACACATTTTGAGAGGGACACGCATGAATCGTGAATTTATTAGAACACTCTATGTGCTTCACTTATATCTTTTGAGCTAGGCAATTTTGCTCGAGTGCTTCACTTATATCTTTTTAGAGCACGACGATGGCTTCATTTTATAGAAATTGTTGAACTATCATGCATCACTTATATTATTTTGAGAGTCTTTCTAAACAGCATGGTAATTTTCTTTGGTTATTAATTTAGTCCTAATATGATGGGCATCCAAGAGGGATATAATAAAAGTGCGTTGAATACTTTGTGAAGTTTGATTCCTTATGATTGTTTTGAGATATAAATATGGTGATATAAGAGTGATGCTAGTGAGTAATTGTGGATTGGTAGAAATACTTGTGTTAAAGTTTCTTATTCACGTAGCATGCACGTATGGTGAACCGCTATGTGATGAAGTCGGAGCATGATTTATTTATTGATTGTCTTCCTTATGAGTGGCAGTCGGGGACAAGCTATGGTCTTTACCTACCAATCTATCCCCTAGGGGAATGCGCGTAATACTTTGTTTCAATGACTACTAGATTTTTGCAATAAGTACGTGAATTCTTTATGACTAATGCTAAGCCCATGGATTATACGCACTCTCACCATTCCACCATTGCTATCCTCTCTAGTACCACGCAAATTTCGTCGGTGCATTACACCCACCATATACCTTCCTCAAAATAGCCACCATACCTACCTATTATGGCATTTCCATAGCCATTCCAAGATATATTGCCATGCAACTTCCATAGTTTTGTTTTATTATACCACGATCCATCATTGTCATATTGCTTTGCATGATCGTAAGAGCTAGCATGATGTTTTCATGGCTTGTCCATTTTTTGATGTCATTTTCTACGCTAGACCATTGCACTTCCCGGTACACCGCCGGAGGCATTCATATAGAGTCATATTTTGTTCTAAGTATCGAGTTGTAATTCTTGAGTTGTAAGTAAATAAAAGTGTGATGATCATCATTATTAGAGGATTGTCCCATGTGAGGAAAGGATAATGCAAGCTATGGTCCCCTCACAATTTGGATTAGTCGCCGGACTATACAAAAATAAAAGAGGCCAAAGAAGCCCACCAAAAAAATGAGAGAAAAGAGAGAAGGGACAATGTTACTATCCTTTTTCCACACTTGTGCTTCAAAGTACCACCATGATATTCATGATAGAGAGTCTCCTATGTTGTCAATTTCATATACTAGTGGGAATTTTCTGTTATATAACTTGGCTTGTATATGCAATGATGGGCTTCCTCAAATTTCCCTAGGTCTTCGTGAGCAAGCGAGTTGGATGCACACCCACTTAGTTTCTTTTTGAGCGTTTATGAACTTATAGCTCTAGTGCATCAGTTGCATGTCAATCCCTACTCAGTCACATTGATAATTATTGATGGGCATCTCCATAGCCCAATTATACTCCTAGTTGATGTGAGACTGTCTCCTTCTTTTTGTCTTCTCCACAACCACCATATTCTATTCCAGTTATAGTACTTTATTCATGGCTCACACTCATGTATTGCATGGAAGTTGAAAAAGTTTGAGAACATCAAAAGTATGTAACAATTTCTTGGATTTCCATCGGGGTTGTGCATGATTTAATACTTCGTGTCATGAAGATGGAGCATAGAGAGACTATATGATTTTGTAGGGATAACTTTCTTTGGCAATGTTATTTTGAGAATACATGGTTGCTTCATTACTATGCTTGATGTGTCATTGTTTTTATCTCAATATTAAACTTTTTCTTTGAATCTTATGCATCTGAACATTCATGCCACAATAAACAAAATTACATGGATATATATGTTAGGTAGCATTGCACATCAAAAATTCCATGCTTTTCATTTACCTACTCGAGGGCGAGTAGGAATTAAGCTTGGGGATGCTTGATACGTCTCCAACGTATCTATAATTTTTTATTGTTCCATGATATTATATTATCTATTTTGGATGTTTTATATGCATTAATATGCTATTTTATATTATTTTTGGGACTAACTTATTAACATAGAGCCCAGTGCCAGTTTTTGTTTTTTTCCTTGTTTTTGAGTTTTAGAGAAAAGGAATATCAAATGGAGTCCAAACGGAATAAAACTTTATGGTGATTGTTCTTGGACCAGAAGACATCCACAGAGCTTGGAGGCCAAGTCAGAAGAGTCCCGAGGACTCCACAAGCCTCCAGGGCGCGCCCTAGGGGGGCGCCCCCTGGCTTATGGGCCCCTCGGGAGTCCACCGACCTCCATCTGAGTTTTATAAATCCTCAAATATTCCATTATCAATAGAAGCTTACACCAAAATACTTGTCCGCCGCTGTAACCTTCTGTTCCCTTGAGATCCCATCTTGGGGCCTTTTTCGGCATCCGGCCGGAGGGGGATTCCATCACGGAGGGCATCTACATCAACTCAATTGCCCTTTCGATGAAGCGCGAGTAGTTTACGAAAGACCTACGGTTCCATAGCTAGTAGCTAGATGGCTTCTTCTCTCTCTTTGATTCTCAATACCATGTTCTCCTTGATGTCCTTGGAGATCTATCTGATGTATTCTTCTTTTGTGGTGTGTTTGTCGACATTGATGAATTGTGGATTTATGATCAGCTTATCTATGAATATTATTTGAATGTTCTCTAATTCTTATATGCATGATTTGATATCTTTGTATTTCTCTTAGTATTATCGGTTTGGTTTGGCCAACTAGATTGGTTTTCTTGCAATTGGAGAGGTGCTTAGTTTTGGGTTCAATCTTGCGTGATTTCACCTAGTGACAAAGTAGGGGTAGCAAGACACGTATTGTATTGTTGTCATCAAGGGTAAAAAGATGGGGTTTTCATCATATTGCTTGAGATATCCCTCTACATCATGTCATCTTACTTAAGGCGTTACTCCGTTCTTTATGAACTTAATACTGCATGTTGGATAGCGGTCAATGTGTGGAGTAATAGTAGTAGATCCAGGCAGGAGTCACTACAAAAAAAAGACACATCAGTGACATTTTGGGCCAAAAAAAATTTTTTGTCATGCTTATGACAATTCTATGATGATAATTGTGACAAAACCTCGTACCATCTAGATGTGGTAGGATCCTACTTCCATGAGAAAAAATCATGACAGAAAATGGGCCTTTTTGTCCTGGGTAGGCCAGAGACGCAGCTGCATGACATTCTTTGGGTTGTCCATGAAGGAAAAAACCGTGGTAGAAGCAAGGGCGAGGAAAATATCAGGGAGTTCTCGGTTATGGCGGGTGGTCGGGGCCGAGCGATGCACGGTGGTTTGCGCGTTTCTCTCATACACGTACGCGCGTGTGTGTGAGGTGTTGCCCTCTAACTGAACCCGAGCGAGGTGTTCTCCTACTGAACCCAAGCGATTGCACTGCAGGCTACGCGTTACTAAACCCGAGGGATCGATCCCTAGCTATTAACTGAACCCGGTTGAGCGATTCCTTCGCTACTGCTGCTAACTGAAGCCGATCGAACCTGCTGCCTCTTGATGAACAGTGAGCATTGTTGGGGGGGGTGGATGACTAGTTCCCAGTGGGCGTTGGATGAGCAGGACCTCGTGGTAGTAGAGGCCGGTGCCGCTAGATGAACAAGACCCTGATTGAGCCGGTTGGGGGTGTATGTACTAGACCTCGTGGAGTGTTGGATGAACAGGACCCCGTGGAGGGCTGGTTGCATAGTAGCCGGTGGAGGGTTGGATGAACAGTATCCCGTGGAGGGGTGGTTGAATAGGACCCTATGGAGAGGTCTGGTTTAACAGTAGCCGGTGGAGGAGTGGTGGAGGCTGGATGAACAGGAGCCCGTGGATGAACAGTCGCAGGTGAAGGCTGGAGGAGGTCGATGATGGATGAACAGTAGCACGGGGAGGCTGGAGGAGGTTGATGGTGGAGATGAACAGTAGCCCATGGAGTCCCGTTTTGCGGTACGCCACACCCCTCCCGATGAATAGGACCCCCCTTTTCGACCGTAGCGCTCCAACAGAAGTCCGTTTCCTCCGTTTTGCGGTACGCCACACCCCTCCCGATCGATAGGACCCTGTTTCAACCGTAGGCACTCGAATACAAGTCTGTTTCCTCCATTTTGCGGTATGCCAAACCCCTCCCGATGGACAGGATCCTGTTTCGGCTGTGGCCAGCCGAACAAAAGGCCGTTTCCTCCGTTCTGCGGTACACTAGGCCTCGTTTCAATCAGTTGTTCCATCCAAGCCAGTTGACTCCCGATGAACATGACGACGCAATTTCTCCGTTCCAACCCACCCGGTTGGCTACTGATGAATAGTACTCTGTTGCTGCCTGATGTAGGGTAGGAACCCTATAGGCCGATCTTTCACGAAAGGAGCGGATCCCGTCCAAGAACGTGAAGAACACGAGGGGAAAACGAAGGAAAACACAAGAGGAAACACGAGAGAATCACTCAACCAACAAGAATAGATCACACATGTGCTAGATCCTCGAATACATACGAGAAGATACACGATCCACGGAAAACTAAGGACGATACAAAGGGTAGCTGGTTCTTCTCCGTGAGGAGGTCTTGAATCCACAAGGGGATCTTCCTGTAAAGGGGTCTTGAATCCAAGGTGGATCTTCTCCGAAGAGGGGCCGCAATCTCTCTTAAGGAGTAGATCTGATATGGATGAGCGAAGCTGTATCTCACAAATGAGCTAACACAATGCTAACCCTCAAATGGTGGAGGTGGAGGAGTATATATAGTCTAGGGCCACAAAGGGGTAAGTGAGGGCGAAGGGATACATGGGCTCGGCCAGATACACTGTGCACAGACAGGCGTTGGACATCCGACGGGTACCGGACGTCTGGTGGCTCACGAGGGTCCGGTCGTCCGGTACTTGTCGGACGTCCGGCGTTTTGGATCGGTTGACGTGGCACCGGATTTCTGGAGACAGTCGGACGTCTGGTCACTGGAGTGTGTCGAACGTCTGCGACTTGTCGGACGTCCGCTCGTTTGGCTCGGGTGCGGGATTGCCGGTCGTCCGGTCTAGGCCGGTTGTCCGGTGGGTCTTCACGCGTCGGACGTCCGGTCCCGACCGGTCGTCCGGTGGCTGGAGCTTCTTCCGTAGCTCTTCTTCTTGTTCCTCGCGCTTGGTGTCCTCGCCTTCTTGTCCATGGTCTTCCTCTTGGTTCCTGGTCATGCATAGCACACATGTTTGAGGTAGTAGCCATGTCTCACGTACGGAAAGTGATGGTTTGAAGAGGAGCAAGTTCACCTTGTGTCCAATGGTGTATAGATGAGGTCTCGTCTTATGTTCTCTTAGGGCTTGGAGGGTAGTCAGAGTGTACATGGGGATGAACGTGGGATGCTCCGCATCATCTCCCCCCTTGGGAAAGATCCGACCTCGGATCGTGATCCTCATCACCATGGAAACGGTAGTCGTGGACGGACTTGTAGTTGGACGGAGTGGAAGACGTTGCGCAATCCAAGTACTCCAAGGTGTCGCCTGAGTGGTATACATGCAAAAAGAGCAAACACAAACGACACTCGGAAGTACAATGGTTAAAGCACACAAAGTGTCCATCATGTAAGAATGAGTCCGTGCAACAAGATTGATCATGACAAGGTGCATGAAGCTTATCCAAAAGATATGGAAATGTATGCACAACATTCATGGTAGCAAAAGCAAGAATATGATGAATGCAACCACGGTGCAAAATGATGTCATAGTGAGACGGTTTATCAATAGCATGAATATGGCAATGGATGCTCAAGATGAGTATGTGATCATGCAATTGATGATAGGCAATATGATCATGATGTATGAATATGCCATCAAGAAAGATCACAACAAATTTGCTAAGGAAATGCACAAGCTCATATATCATGGATGACATGGGAATACAAGATGCAACAAGGCAATCGTAATGGGAGTCAATCCATGCATGAGATGCAAATTTGTCATGTGTGTAAGATGTCCAATGAGCATGACAAGTGTGAGCACAATCGACAAATATGGAGGTGTTGGTGTACCAATGCTCGATGTCGTGGCATGAGTGGAGGTTCGAAGGTGCATCCAATAAGTCCTCAATGCGAAGGTCCATAGAGCCAATCTTCAATGTCGGTCCTCCATCCAATAGGTGCAACATGTAGACAAGAAGAAGGAGACAACAATGAAAGAATGACCCATCCATTATGCGTATTTGAGGATGGCTCAAATGGAAGGAGTTCACTTTTAGGAGATCCTCGCAAATGTTCGTGTTGCACATCGTGTATGCCTTCACATGACCAAATTGTGTCATGACGGTATCGCCTTGTAAATCCTTTAACATGAAAGAACATGACAAACACTCGGAAAAACAAATGAGGTTAGCGGAAAACCTATCATTCGTGCGGTAAAATACCCAACAAGTGGACGCATCATGCTCATCATAAGAAAGGACAAGGGAGTATTTCATAGTATGGAGGCATATGATGTGAGAACAACCAAATAGAATAGGCGCAAGCAAGCAAGCATGCATCACAAGTAAAGTGTCCAAGTCTCCATGATCAATAAGCATAGATGCAACAATTGGAGGCGAGCGGAAATGAACAAGATGTATCATGTGAGAGGCATGAACATATATGTCATCAACCCAAGAAAGCAAGCAAGAGTGTAACATGGGTGATGCGACAAAGCAAGCAATCATATGAATCAAGGCAAGCAAGCTAGTAGTGCGAAGATGCAACATACTAGAAGGAATCATGTTAAGTATTTCATATCGGCAAATGGTAGTCATGAATAATGCACAAGACACAACACAAGCATGAAGGCAAGATATGAGCAAAATAACATCAATAGCATGATGCACATGATAAACATGGCAATAGCAACAAGGATTTCCACCAAGCATGCAAATACACATACAAGTAGCATAATGGTGAATCTTGGGTCGATGCAAGCAAGGGTCACAATTGCATGGCAAATGCATAGAAGCAAGCATAGCATGCAAAGTGAACACGGTAAAATGAGCAAGAAGCGACAAGAGGTATATAGCACATAGCCGTGTGAGAGTCAAGTGAGAGAGATGCGCATAGGCGTTGCGCTAAGAGAATGGTGGGAAGGATAGTTCACGGGATCCCAAGTCGTCTTTGCTCTCAAGAGCTCATTTCATCAACTCTTGGGATTGAGAGGTTGACGAGTATACATGAGTACCTACACAAAATAAGGACAAAAGGAAAATTGTGTTTGCGTGGTAGATGTACACATCATCCATCATGATGCGCACGTGCTTGTGTTTGTTAGCACAAAATAGCCAATGCTCAAATAAACGAGATGTGTGATATAGAAACATGTCATCCATCATGATAGGTTTGTTCTTATGTATAGCATAATGGAGACTCAAATTGTGTAATGCATCACAAGAAATACGTAGAGCATTGTTATTCATGGAATGCATATGGTGCAAGCAATTATGAGAATCATGCAATGTGTGGAATGCATCAAAATCTGCTAATATGTATGAGGAAACTATGGGGGTCTCCTCATGAGTATTAATGTAAACATCACATGGAGAATATTGACAACATTCAAAACAATGCATATTTGGAGCAATGTGATCATGGCATGGCATAGTAGATTAATTGTGCAAATCATGTAAAGGAAGCATGGCAATATCATCACATGAAAAACAAAAGCCAATGACCATCATCTCATCATCTATGCCATAAGTGCAAATGGGATTGATGTTAATGGGGCATGCATAGTTACTATGTTGAGATGGAAAAGATGCAATATGGGAGATCTCACTCATAGCATATGACAAGTTTAATGGATTGTCAAACATGATGTGACCAATAGAATTTTCACATGATATCCTATAGAGCATAGCATCACAACTAGGCAAATCAACATGCTCATCATCATATTTATCATAAATAGGTGAGTCATGACATGAAGAAGTCGCACTAGCATGAAGCATGGGAATAGGTGGATCAACATCATGCAAGCAATCATTGGTGAGATAGTCCACTAGTGGGACAAGAGAAGCACCATCACCTATGTTAACTATGGAGCATTGCTCACGTGTTGTAGGTGAGGTGTCAAAGACCAAGTCGTGGTCATCTTCATCGTGATGGAACCATGTGGGTGGTGCATCTTCTTCCACCATGGCCATCGTTGTCTCCACTGGAGGTATGGACTCGTCAAGGATAGGAATGTCGTCATGTAGGAGACCTAGCACCAAAGAAGAAGACACACTAGGAGTATAGGTTAAGTCGTTAGAAATCAAAGTGGCCTCACATGCCGTGTCAACTACCTCGCTCACTAAGTGTTGTGGCTCACTCACTCCCTCTCGGATGCTCTCACTCATATGGTTGGTGGAGTCACTCAAATGGCTCTCAACCTCACATAGGATGTGTGGCATGCTCTCAAGTGTGGGGCTAGTGGTGGTCACACTCATCCTCTCATAGGAAATGCTCTCAATGTCACGTGTGGTGGAGTCACTCATGTCACTCATGTGGTGGTGGCTCTCCTCACATGGCAATTGGGGCATCTCGTCACATGTCGTTGTCGGAGAGATGTTGGTGCAAATGTCTCCATGCTCAATCATGTCGTGGTCGTAGCCGTGGATGAAGGCCGAAGATGGCACATCATCACTCTCGTCGAAGACCAAAGATAAGGCCTCATGAGCGGTCTCGTAGCTTGACTCGGAGTATGAGTCCAATATTGGCGCCGTCTTCATGTTGTTGAAGAGGTTCGTGCTCGTCGCCGTGGTCAAAGAGGATGGCCCTTGCTCGACCTTCTTGTCGCCGTCTTGTTGTTGGAGGCCCATATGATGTGGCACCTCGTAGCTCGTCTCCATGACCAAAGGAAATTTACCATGCTCGGACATCTTCCTTGGGGGGCTTCCGAAGATGGAAGTGTCACCCTCGCTCGTAGGTGGTCGCCTTGGACTTGATGAAGTCGTTGTAGGCGTACTTGTGGGAAGTGGGCGAAGATGCCGTACGTCCAAAGGTGAAGATGCCTTCATAGCACTTGGCAAAGATGCCGAAGTGGTTGGTGTAGCCGTAGCTCCGTCTTGGTGGTGCTCGTCTCGCAGTCTTTTCTTGTGCTCATGAAGTTTGGACTTGGCGTGAAGTAGGTCTTGTTGGGACTTGTAGGAAGGCGCTTGTGGAGCATCATCATGATGATGGTGACATTGTCGTGCTTGAGCTCGTAGTAGATGTCGTTCGTCGTCATCTTGCACATCTTGCTTGTAGGTTAATTGCCCTTCATGACGAGGTGGATCACGAACGTGATGGTGGTCGCCATGGAGATGTGCACGTGGACGTCTTGCGCTTCTGTCGCTTGGGCACTCCGAAGAGGATCGATGTGCTTGCCGCCGCCTTGAAGATGACGAAGGGGAAGTAGACTTGATCAAGGCCCGAATCTCGTCCATCCTTGCATCTTGCTCCTCCTTTTGTACGGAAAGCTTGTTGTCGATGTAGTCCCTTTTCCTCGCTTCGGAGTGACGAATGTCGATGGAGAGGTTCTCGATGCACTCTTGTAGTCTTGATTATGCGCCTTGCATTTGTCGTTGTAGATCGAAGATTGACGCTTTGGTGATGTAGTTGTTCACGTCGTCATTGTTGTGGAAGACCGGAGATGAAA
Organism: Triticum aestivum; assembly: GCF_018294505.1. Taxonomy (NCBI): domain Eukaryota; kingdom Viridiplantae; phylum Streptophyta; class Magnoliopsida; order Poales; family Poaceae; genus Triticum; species Triticum aestivum. The sequence continues at coordinate 350,818,214 of NC_057809.1, read as the reverse complement.
TGCCTTGCCTATCCATCACAAGATCCGAGCCAATATGAGTGGAGAAATAGAAGAACGAATACCAAATGTACCTTGACCGAAGTTGAAAGTGGATCAATGATCACTCCAATGTGGACAAGGAAATAGCACAATTGGTACCAATTCTTGTCAGTTTCTCACACCTACACAATTATGGCTTATGGTGGAGCTCGATGAGGATAGTGGCACAGAACTTTAATGCAAAATGTTAGCAAGAGTCAATAATGTTGAAAGAGATTCACAAATAAGCAAGTGAAACAAGTAGACCAATAGCAATATGTGGCACGCGGAAACACACACATGGATAGATAAATGGGGTCGTGCAACCAAGGATGAGCACAAAATGTGGAATCCACAGAAAACGCTCGTGTTGCACAACTCAAGAGAGACGCTAGCACGATTGCTCAATAGGCGGATATGACACTTGTGCACAACCTATAAGATGCAAAATGTATGAACTTTCTATCCCAAGTATGCTATGTATATGATGTTCCGGTGGTACGATCCAAGATGATCGGATATGACAATCTTATGCAATGTTGTATGATGCTATGGCACTTGCCTACAAGCTCTTCGTCCATTCTTTTTTCTTTTGCTTAAAAGCTTATTTTTTATATATATCCACTTTGCGAAATGCACAAACCAAGATAGTAATTGTGTATATGCGGGAACAAACTTGAGGCACACGTGATGATATGATACCAATATGATATGGTATGTATGCAATGTATGGTGTAGATCACTAATGTGCACAAGTAACGTTGCCGGCAATACTCAAATGGCTAGTCTCAATAGGCGAGTAACACAAAATGGGCTAGGGGTTATCAATGCAATGGCAAGGGAATATACGATGGAGGTGTACCACGATACCAAGATCATATGGAGATTACCGTCCGTGTCGATGATGAGTTGCGGTGATCTTGATGGAGATACCAAGATGATGGAGACTCGTCCCTAAGTAGCCGAAACACCTTAGGAAACGGAAAAACCGCGAACTCAAAATCTCAAATGTCAAATGGTGGTAGCGGAATGCGGTGGTGTTGCACTAGGCAATGCGGAAGTGGAGGTTATGGTGGTGTACTATACACGGTGTCGGAGTTGGAAGCACGGTCCCTAAGTAGCCGAAACACCTTAGGAGACACAACTCACAACACAAACAAATTTGGGTTCAGTTGAGGTGGCGGGAGTGTATGGTGGTCAAGGTTATGCGGAAGTGGTGGTGTTGGTTGATGTAGAAGCAACCGTCCCTAAGTAGCCTAGACACCATAGGAGACTCGAATCACTCCTCAAGAAACCACTAATGCTACGGGGAACAAAATTGGTTAGGTTGCGGAAGTCGGTGGTGGTGTAGCATAGGATGTGGTGTAAGCCCTAGGCAAAGATGCCAAAGTTCCAAAACTTTGATGGAGTCAAATGATTTTGGTGGTATTTTTGTGGGAAGGAGGATGTCAACAGCTTTTCAACGAGCTAAATAACGCGAAAATCGGAGTTCAGATGAATTATTTATGGCCGAAACAAAAATCAGCCGAAGGTGATATTTACAGGTAGCGGACGTCCGGAAAAAACGGTCGTCCGGTCACCGGACGTCTGGTCGGGTCGGAAATCCGCTGATTCTGCTCGGGTTAGGGGATTTCGGTCGTCCGGTAAGGTTGGAAGTCCGGTGGTTTCTGCGGCTCCGGACGTCCGGTAAGGTGACGGTCGTCCGGTGTATCGAGGTCAACTCCAGATCCGAGATTCGGGACGTGAATTTGGGTGGAATTTGGGGATTTTGTGGTCAAAATTGATGAGATTTCGTGGATGAAAGATGGGGAAACTTGGGGAGATGCTAGATCCACTTGAAACCAAGCAAATCCATGGATCAAAATCTACAAAACATCATCAAACCAACAAATCACAAAAAAATAAAATTGGGGCTATTTTTGGTGAGGATTTTCGAATTTAGGACGAAAACAAGCAAAAGTAGGCAAGAAAATGGCGGGCGAGGCTCCGAAATCGTGATCAACATGGCTCATGATACCAAGATGATGTAGGGTAGGAACCCTATAGGCCGATCTTTCACGAAAGGAGCGGATCCCGTCGAAGAACGCGAATAACACGAGGGGAAAATGAGGGAAAACACAAGAGGAAACACGAGAGAACCACTCAAAAAACAGTTATAGATCACACATGTGCTAGATCCTCGAATACATAAGAGAAGATACATGATCCACGGACAACTAAGGGCGATACAAAGGGTAGCCGGTTCTTCTCCGTGAGGAGGTCTTGAATCCACAAGGGGATCTTCTCGTAAAGGGGTCTTGAATCCAAGGTGGATCTTCTTCGAAGAGAGGCCGCAGTCTCTCTTAAGGAGTAGATCCGATATGGATGAGCGAAGCTGTATCTCACAAATGAGCTAACACAACGCTAACCCTCAAATGGTGGAGGTGGAGGAGTATATATAGTCTAGGGCCACGAAGGGGTAAGTGAGGGCGAAGGGATACATGGGCTCGGGCAGATACACTATGCACAGACACGCGTCGGACGTCCGACGGGTACCGGACGTCCGGTGGCTCACGAGGGTCCGGTCGTCCGGTACTTGTCGGACGTCCGGCACTTTGGCTCGGTTGACGTGGCACCGGATTTCCGGAGACGGTCGGATGTCCGGTCGCTGGAGTGTGTCGAACGTCCGGGACTTGTCGAACGTCCGCTCGTTTGGCTCGGGTGCGGGATTGCCGGTCATCTGGTCCGGGCCGGTCGTCCGGTGGGTCTTCAAGCGTCAGACGTCCGGTCCCGACCGGTCGTCCGGTGGCTGGAGCTTCTTCCGTAGCTCTTCTTCTTGTTCCTCGCGCTTGGTGTCCTCTCTTTCTTGTCCATGGTCTTCCTCTTGGTTCCTGGTCATGCATAGCACACATGGTTGAGGTAGTAGCCATGTCTCACGTATAGAAAGTGATGGTTCGAAGAGGAGCGAGTTCACCTTGTGTCCAATGGTGTATAGATGAGGTCTCGTCTTATGTTCTCTTAGGGCTTGGAGAGTAGTCGGAGTGTACATGGGGATGAACGTGGGATGCTCCGCATCACAGCCTCTCCATGTACACGAGCCATGGCTGTATCACTACTAGGGAAAAGCCTACCAGCAGCGAGGGTTTTGGGCCTCTCAGTAGCGCGGGCACCGGCGCTACTAACAAGGCGCTACAGCTAACGTATAGCAGTAGCGCCGGTTGTCCCACGCTACTGCTATACATGAATAGCTGTAGCGCTCTTTGGGAAAGTGCGCTACTGATATTATCTATAGCGCTGTTTGCTGGGACGCGCTACTGACAATGCGGCGCTACTGCTAAATTTCCCCCCTCGCTACTACTAGTTTATTTATTAGTTTTTTTCTTGCATATTTGTTTTGTATTTGTTTTGTATTTGAATAGGCTTTATACAATAATCTTTAGCATATCATACACATACAAATGTAATCATAGCATATACATACAATTAGTCTCATCAAATCATGTCATCATCATAATCATCATCCAACACAAAGTGGTCTCTCGTCATCATCTCGAAAATAGCGATACAAGTCTCGAATGATATGCAAATACATCGTCATCCATCTAAACAATGATATACGTGAGAAGAGATATCACTTTGAGAACATGAGTTCGTATCCCTCTTTCGCATTAGCGTGAACCTCTAAACTAACTACTGCATGTCGCTCGGAAACCGGAAGGGCCTGACACTCCGGCCACTTGTCATATATATACTCCTGGCATAGCACTTCTTCGCCATCTATGATCTATGCACCTGCATCATCACATGAGTCGATGATATGCAACATATATAGTTGAGCAACAGAAAGAGACAAACTTGGCAAAAATAAAAACAACATATCATAAGCATAAATAACAAAGTTCATCGTACCCCAAAATGCCCTAACTAGAGTGATTTTCGCTAGTCGAGGAGGAGGACAGTTTAATTACATCACAAATAAAGTTTCACCGTGCATAACTCAAAGTTTTGTCATACAGAAGGTGTGGACTAAACGGACACATTGTCATATATCGACAATCACTCCAACATGTCGTTCCATCCATCCAAGTCAGGGAGATAGTCCCCGAGCCTAGTGAAAGGCTTCAGGTCGAGAAGCTGAGAGGCTATCCATGTTTGGACGTCTTCCCGCGACATTTGTCCTTCTCCGTAGAACATCCCTATTTTTCCGACGACCTCCTTCATGATGATTTGGGAAAGTTCGCGCTGGATGTTATAGAACTCAGCTCGAAGTCGATGATCCTCGATATCTCCTATGTCCTTTGCCCATTGCAGAATATGGGCATCGCCGAAAGAAGGTGCCATGCGAAGGTTCTGGTGATCCCGTCTGTACTCCAGCATGTGGTGTAGGACATAGAATCCATCATTAAGAGAATCGTCCAGTTGCTGGATGCAACAGAAGTTGGTCTTATGGCCGAAGGCGACCCTGTCGCCCCTCATCTTCTTGTCCCTGACCTCTCCACCCAGTGATTGGTAGTGATACATAGCACTGTTGAGAACATCCTTGATGTGGGTGTAATCCTTTTTGTGAATGTTCTTCGACGTGTCCAAGTAAAGAGTGTGGCAGAATCGGGGGTAGAGGATGATGAGGACGGCGCGCCCGCCGCTGCGCAAATTAAGTAGCCTCCACCGTGCAAATGAATGATTGAAATCGAAGGAAGGATAGCAGCGCGGATGACTTACACGGGATGATAAGGCATGAGAATCGCCCCCTTGTCCTTATTGGTGAGCATGAAACTGACGATGTAATCCCTCGCATATTCACGGTGATTTGCGCAGACTCCCAAGAAGCCCTCGTGCATGTAGTATGGGTCAGCAACACATATATGAGATATCTGCTCAACCCCGATAATGTAGTTCATGTGCAATGCATAAAGGCGGACAAACCTAAAATCCAGCTTCTTCACGTGAAACATGTCGAATATGTAATCGAATCGGAGGAAGAACTTATCCGCGGGGAAGCTGTCGACGTACGACATTTGCCGCGGAACCTTAACCATGTAGAGTGGGTATCCTGGATCTTTCGAGGCGATGAGGTCTTTCTCTACCCGCAGCACATCGTCATGAAGTCTCTTTAGATCACCGAATCTAGCCCGTAGCACTGTTGCAGGTACGATTGGTTGACCGGGGATATGCCATTTATCCGCACCGGGGATATCTATACGGTCCTGAAGCCGAGGCTGCTGAGGCGGCTGGATCATAGAAACAGCTTTTTTGCCTTTCCTCGCTCTCTTCCTAAACTTCTTTACTACCGGAAGGTCATCCATAATATGTTGAGACGCCAATTCAGGCACCAACTCATGACGCTCAAACCCTGAGGAGGCGCCAGTATAGACATACTGTTTAGCAGCGCCATCGTCGTCCTCATCCTTATCCATGGCGACGTCATCAGCGACTAATGGAGCCTCCTCCTTACCCCGTCCGCTATCACCCAACCCGACACCCGACGATAATTGGGTGGGTGGGGTGTTGATGTTCAAACCTTGTTGAGGCTGCGTGCTCGTGGGTGTGCTCCCGGACGCCTCCAGACGAAGTAGACTCTCTGTCCACAACAGGACCCACCAAGCAATGCAACAATCACCAAGCCGCCGCGGTGTCTCGTCGTCATCCCCCAGTAGTATTGGAGGAGGCAAATTCTCGTGGCCCGATTTGACACTGGCCACGGAAACCTTGAAGACGTTCGGGGGGATCGGCCGGCTGTGGAACAATGGTTCCTTCGGCTCCATTATCGTCGCCTTCCCCACGTCCACCTTCTGGTCGAGTATCCACCGGTTGTTGTTTCAATATGTTCAACGCCCGGTTGAATGGAGTGTCCCACTTGGGCCTCGCCAATGCCTCAGACGGCGAGTCGCTTTCGGCCGCAATCCTGTGCTGCTCTCTCTGCAAAAGGCACAACGATTGTTTACAAATATGACTAACGTGTGCAGTCGAATTGATGAGAAACTAAAATTACCAGCAGTCTCATGAACTCTGTAATGACCGGTGTTGTCTCGTAAACCTTTTTCACTGGGTCCCAACGTTGTCGGGCCCTCAGGACGTCACGCTCCTGTGGGACGGTGAACTCCGCCAAGGGGTCTGGGATGCCCAGACTCGCGGCTTCCGCGTCCTCCTTGGCCCATTTGGACCTCTTTCCGCCGTAACCACGGCTTCTGAGGTGGTGGCTCCCAATGTTCCTCTCTTGAAGCCCCTTCATGTACTTAGACTTTTTTTGGCATCTTCGGCCTCGCAAGCCTCCTTGAATATTTGAAACTGCTCTTCCGTGATTGTCGGATTATCCTTTACAATCTCGGAGTAGGGTTCCTTCTTGTCGATGATCCTTGCTTTCACTCAATTTTTCTAGGCGGCCAAAGCGTCGCTAAACTTGGTCATGGCGTGTTTGTTTATCTTCTTCATTGCCGGGTCCTCATCTGGATCTTTATAATCCTTCTCATTCCGGCCCGGGAACAAGAATATCTGGTGAAACTTCTTTAGGAGGGAGCTCCTCATATTTTCTATCTTCTTTAGTTTCTCACCGTTGATGGTGGCGGTTGTCCGTACGATGCAGCCTATTTGATTGCCGTAGCATCGACGCGCTTCCTCGGGCGCCGTTGGCTCAAAATTGTCGTCGTCCACCTCCGTGACCACCACTCTAGTAGTCCTGAGTTTGTTAGGAACCCGTTGCCTCTTTGCTTTCGGTTCTACACCAGCTCCGCTCCCCGAGGCAGCGCCGGTCTCAGTCTCAGCGCCGATCTCGATGCCGGTCTGAGTCTGAGCGCCGGTCTTAGTCTCAGCACCGGTCAGCCTGTCGGTCTCAGTCCCCGATGCCATCGGTGGGCCCAGTAGTAACATCGGTTGATCATCTGCCGCCCGGTAGGCGTCGTCGCAATCACCAGAACCCTGTCCTTCATCATTGCAAGCCATGTTTCCTATGATTAAATCTAGTCAATTAATTCTAGACCTAATAAAATGAATAATGACATAAAAAAGGCCTATTGTTTTGCAGGAATGTTGACTCCTTCCTGGTGCGGCAAATCACGGGCACTCGATATGTCCTAGTTTGTAGCACAAGTCATGCCGAAATTCACGGAAAATTTCGGCATGAGCTTTGCTAAGAAGTGGACAAATCGAGAACCTGAAATTTGCTGGAAAAGAAATGAATCAACATTCCGGCAAAACATAGGCCACTAAGCATCATTCCCTGCAAACAGTGTCCAAATATACACGAGCAACCACATGTGCAAACAGTGTAGAAGAAAATTCAGTTAGCTACTAATAGAACAAAATTCAGTTAACTTTAGTGCTCTATAATGATGACAGGAAAAAAAATTCAGTTAACTACTAATTTCATTCATTTAGGTTATTCATTTAACATCACCTAATTAACCTACTGTACCAATACTACTAGTAGCACTACTAACCTAATTAACCTAGCAAAACTCTAGTGCCCTAACTGAAAAACATCTAATTAGCATCTAATTTTTTCTCGAAAATACAGAGAGAGATGAGTGAGGGGGAGGGGTGGGGGACGTACAGAGAGGGGAGAGACGGTGGTGGGGAGGTGCTCCGTGATGGAGGCAGGGGCGGAGAGGGCGGGCTCGGGCACAGGCAAGGGCGGTCCTGGGCGGGATCGGGCGGCGGTGAGGTGGAGGGCACCGACGGTGACGTGGAGGGCAGCCTTGGGCGGCGGCTGTGAGGCTGAGGGCGGCCTCGGGCGGTGGCGGTGAGGCTGAGGGCGGCCTCCGGCGGCGGCGGTGAGGCTGGGGGCGGCCTCGGGCGGCGGCGGTGAGGCTGAGGGCAGCCTCGGGGGGCGGCGGTGAGGCTGAGGGCGGCCTCGGGCAGCGGCGGTGAGGCTGAGGGCGGCCTCTCGCGGCGGCGATGAGGCTGAGGGCGGCCTCGGGCGGCGGCGGTGAGGAGACGACGACGAGGGCGAGGGACGATTTGGGGAAGAATTGGTGGCCGTGGGGCGGGGTGGGGGGAAACCGCTGTTTAAGTGAAACATAACGGTAGCCCGTTTCCGGAAACGCGCTATAGCTAAGTTAGCTATAGCGCGTTTACTGAAACGCGCTACTGCTATTCCTTTCTCCTTTTTTCCCTTTTTTCTTTTAGTTTTCTTTACATTTTATTTTTTCCCTTTCTCCTTTTTCTATTTCTTTCATTTTCATTTACTTTTCTACTAGTTTTTCACTTTATTTTATTTCCGTTAGCAGCAGCGCTTTACACGTAAGCGCGCTGCAGCTAAGGAGATTAGCAGTAGCGCTGGGCCATTATACGCGCTACTGCTAGGTTGCGCTAGCCATGTGCGCCCAGTTCAAACGTAGCAGCAGCGCTTTTCACTAGTACGCGCTACTGCTAAAGTCATAGCAGTAGCGCGGTTTATTTACGTGCGCTGCTACTAAGTAGCAGCAGCGCTTGATTTTGTACAGCGCTACTGGTAAAATTCTGTGCATACGCTTTTCCCTAGTAGTGTATGTATGCGTGAGTAGGTGTTCGAGACCCCGCCCGTATGTACGTATGTGGCCGTATTTACTTTCTTGCACCCTGGTTGTACCCTGGTTGTATGTACGTGTACATGCTACATGCACGCCTCTACTACGACACGTGCCCTTCCTTACTCGGCCACGGTTCATCCCTGTAGCCCGCAGACAGACCGATCAACCAGTATGTACATACATGTTCGTGACCAGAATGACACCGTTATGTATGCTTCGACCAGGTGGGTCCCGACTGTCAGGGAGGATAAGGAGGCACTTCCTTGCATTTGAAGATGTAGCTGGTGGGTCCTAGCGGTCAGGGGAAACATTTTTTTCACGGAATACGGTGGCCCGTCCAATGGGTCCCTGCTCTTAGGTGGAGGAATCATTATTTTGCATGTAATAAGGTTACACTTCCTTGATGCGGCCGTGGACCCAGTTGTCAGCCTCTCCACGTACAGTACTCTTCCGATGGAAGTCGTTCTTTGACCACATTGACCACACTGCGCCGAGAGCACCAAGGCGGTGGACGATGGCGAGGCCTAGGAAGGGGACTACGCGGAGCCTCGGAAGATGCGATAGTGGATGCCCACGCGGATAGGAGTATGAGGGTTCACTAGTTCGGTTGTGGTGTTAGGCTATCGTCGCCGCAGAATAACAGGGTGTGTGGGTGAGTAGAGGGATGGCCTGGCCAGCGGTAGGAGTAGTAGGGGGCGGTGATGCCTCCGCTGCAGCACAGCCGGCCACGGGAGGCAGGAGCACATGGCATGACCGGCGCTGGTGCGGGCGGCTGAAGCAAGAAGACCAGAGGTTGAAGAAGCAGTACGGCCGTTGGATGGACATCGTACGGTCACTGGAGCTAAAATCATTCCTATTGACTAAGTTGACAAAGCGCTCCATCCGAGTGAACTTAGTAGGCCCTCAAGTCAACCTCCCACTATGGTGGGTCCCAGCTAGCAGGGGGAGTATTCATTTTTTGTGCGTAGTAAGGAGGCACTTCCTTGCGTGCGAAGATATAGCTGGTGGGTCCGACATGTCATTGGGAGTATTCATTCTTTTTGGCGTAATAAGGAGGTACTTGCTTGCGTGCGGCCATGGACCATGTGGGTCCCAACTGTCAGCTTCTCCATGTAAGTCCCTCTTCCAATGTTGTCGTTTGTTGACAACGTTGACCACGCCGTGCCGAGAACACCAGCGCAATAGACGACGATGGGACCAAGGAAGGGAATGACTCGAAGGCAACGGAGCCAGAATTGTGGAGGGATGTGGGTGAGTAGACGTATGTCCTAGCCATCGGAGGGAGTAGTTGGGGGTGGTGAGGCCTACGCGGCAGCATTGTCTGCCAAAGGAGGTGGGAGCAGGCCATCCCGCCAGTGCTGGATTTGGCGGCTGGAGCAATAAGATCCGAGATTGAAGAAACACAATGATCGTTGGGTTGACATCCAACGGTTACGTCTGCTAGAATCATTTGTTGACATATATAATAAGTAAAAAAATCTTGCATACGCGCCAACTTAATAGGCCCACAAGTTGGACCATTCCCTATTTTTTAATAATTTATAGCTCATTGCAACTTCTTATGCAATTTCTTACAGTCCGTTTTTTTTGCCAGGGCCAGGGTTAAAAATTTAAACAAAATTTCGCATATTCCTGTGGTTTCCAAACTATTTTTAATACCGAAATGTCGAGCCAGATTTAAAGCACTTTGAAGATATATTTAAAGTAGTTAAAGCCTAGTGAAATTGGAATATGAAAATGTCAAAAAATTCAGAATTTATAAAGTAATTGCCAATTTGTCATCTGTTTTTTATATTTACATCCCATTTCGTATTACTTTCAAGATTTGCAGGCGTCTTGAAAGAGTTGTAGCCCATCAGGGCATAGAAAAATCAGTAGGCCTGGATTGGGTATTCTTCAGAAAAAATAAACTGGGCTCATTTTCACAAAGATATAATAGCTAGGCTGGTTGTAACACCCTCGATGCGACTATATCTCCCACGTGTCGAGGCACGACTTAGAGGCATAATCGCATTGAAGGCATATGTCGGAAGTTAGGCAATCTTCACAACATCCCATGTAATATATATGTAATAAAAGGGGAGATAACATAGTTGGCTTACACTCGCCATGTCAATCATGTACATAAATAACATTACATCATCCAAACACTCATGGCCTGACTACGGCACCAAAATAAAAGATAACCCAACAAGGGACACAGACCCGATCACCCCCAACTGGGCACCACTACTAATCATCAGGAAAAGAAACATAGTAACGTTGAGAGTCTTTGTCGAACTCCCACTTGAGCTCAAGCGCGTCTCCTCGAGCGGAATCATCAGGCCCTACATCTGATGTAATAGTAATCTGTGAGCCATAGGGACTCAGCAATCTCGCACCCTCGCGATCAAGACTATTTAAGCTTATAGGTAAGGCAAGGTACAAATATATGTGGAGCTGCAGCAAGCGACTAGCAAAAATATGGTGGCTAACTGTTCACAAAAGAGAGCGAGAAGAGGAGACAAAGCGCGAGCGAGAAACTAGAGAACAACATGCGCAAGCATTACTCCAACACCGTGTCCACTTCCCGGATTCCGCCGAGAAGAGGCCATCACGGTAACGCACTCAGTTGATTCATTTTAATTAAGTTGAGGTTAAAGTTATCTACAACCGGACATTAACAAATTCCCATCTGCCCATAACCACGGGCACGGCTTTCGAAAGTTCAAATCCCTGCAGGGGAGTCCCAACTTAGCCCATGACAAGCTCTCACGGTCAACGAAGGAATAGACCTCCTCCCAAGACGTTCCGATCAGACTCGCTATCTCGGTTCTTCAAGACACTTCGACAGGTTAAAACAAGACCAGCAACACCGCCCGAATGTGCCGACAAATCCCAATAGGAGCTGCACATATCTCGTTCTCAGGGCACACTCAGATTGTCTTAGGTACGGGTAGACCATCCCAGAGTTGCCCCTGGTGGCCACCGGCAGCTGACAGGTGGACCAACACTCAGAGGAGCACTGGCCCCGGGGGGGGGGGGGGGGTTTAAAATAAGATGACCCTCAGGCTCCGGAAACCCAAGGGAAAAAGAGGCTAGGTGGCAAATGGTAAAACCAAGGTTGGGCATTGCTGGAAAAGCTTTAATCAAGGCGAACTATCAAGGGGTTCCCATTATAACCCAACCGCGTAAGGAACGCAAAATCCGGGAACATAACACTGATATGACGGAAACTAGGGCGGCAAGAGTGGAACAAAACACTAGGCGAGAGGCCGAGCCTTCCACCCTTTACCAAGTATATAGATGCATTAAGATAACAAGATAATATAATGATATCCGAACAAGTAAATAAATGTTCCCAACAAGGAACAACCTCCAATCTTCACCTGCAACTAGCAATGCTATAAGAGGGGCTGAGCAAAGCGGTAACATAGCCAATCAATGGTTTTCTAGGACATGGTGGGTTAGAGGTTTTGACATGGCAATTTGGGAGGCTTGAAAGCAAGTGGTAGGCATCGTAGCATTGGCATAGCAAAAGAGCGAGCAATCTAGCATAGCAAAGATAGTAGTGATTTCGAGGGTAAGATCATCTTGCCTGCACAGTTGTCCGAGTTGACTGGATCCTTGAAAGCAAACTCAACGGGCTCCTCGTTAGGGAACTCGAATCCCTGCTCTACCCAAACAATACAAACAAGCAACAAGGACACAATCAACCACGTGCAAGGATCAAACAATATGATGCAAGGATGGTATGCTATGCGAGATGCATATGCATGATTTGACAGGAAATGCATGATCCTGGCCTCAACTTGGGAATCCAAGTGTGCCATTGGAAATATGAAATGAAATCGCTTGAAAACAATATAAAGAATGCCGAAATCGGAGTTACGGTTTGGAAATCGCAAGCGATTCAAATATGGCACCGGTCTGCGATTTAAAGCAAGTAGCCATCTAAATGCAACGAAATGAACATGCTACAGCACCCAAACATGACAACAAAATACATGGAAGGGATGAATTCATGATGCTTAACAAAAATGTTGCACTGAGCTACGGCCAATTCATCCATTAACAGGTTCAAACAAGCATGGCAAAAATGCATATGGCAAACAGATTTCAGACTTAGTGAAATTAACACTTGTCTGTAATTTCAGATTAGGTAGCACACTTCGGAGCAACAAAACTACATGCTACAAGACCTGAACGTGGCAAAGTAAAGCATATCATGGAGCTACTCAAAGAGCTTAACAAAAGTCCCTTAGTTTCCTTGAGCCAAAAGGGATCAGAAAATACAATTGCAAGCATGTGAACATGGCAAAAACATAAACAGATCACAGACTTAGTGAAAACTGGAGCATGCTGAAACATATATCAAGTAGGCATGTTTACGAGCTCGATGCACTCACTACGGTGCAAGTCATGATAAGCTAAGTATTCATCCATCAAGAATACACAAAATTCAAGCTAGACATGGCAGGAACAATAGCATAGCATGCACGGATCAACTACAACATCATCGGCAAAATTGCAAACAAGTTGACAATCTGCCCAGATTCACAAAGTAGCAAAAATAGAGCTCGATTGACTCAAGCTAGGGTGCTCCATAATTGCAAACAAAGACATGGATGGATAGAGCACTATAATATTAACAAAACATCCTTACTGATCATCCTCAAAAGAGGCACGGATCACTAGGAAACAACATGAACATATGGCCATCTGAGATAAATAGATCAAGGACTTAGTGGAATTGCTAAGTCCCTGAAATCAGAATTACCAAGTGCCTGACTTGGCAAGCTTGTGCTAGTCACCACACACATCACAAAAATACATGGGTTGCACCTCTGGAAAGATGACAAAAACCCTTAACAAAACATATGTAGAAGTCATGGGCATATCATGCACACAATAATCATGGCAAAAATGACAAAAAGCTAAATGGAGCAGCAGATCTGACAAATATCTCAAGTAGCCCTCTTCTAACAGCATTTCGGGCATCAAGATGAACTCAAATGAAAATGATGCAATGGAATGAAATGATGTACTCTCTGAGATGAACATTTTGATATGCTATATGCCCAAATCGGATCTACGGATGCAAAGTTACGGCAGGTCAAAGTATGCAACATGAATCTGAGAGAGGGGGAGAAAGTCAGCCCTCGGGTTAGGGTTTCGGATCGGATCTGGATCGGGGGCACGTGGATCGAGGTGGCCGGACTCTCGCCGGAGTTCGCGGGGAGGCGCCTGCCGGAGCTCACCGGAGGAGCGGAGGGCGGTGGGGTTGCCGGAGCTCGGTCGCTCGCGCGTGGCGGCACCGGCCGGCGGGAGCGGCGCGGCGCGGCCCGGCCGGAGCTCGGGCGCCGAGCCTCGCCGGAAATGGCGGCGCGGCGGAGGAGCAAACCGCGGGGCGGCGGCGCGAGGTTGGGGATGAGGCGGCGCGGCGCGGATCCGGCTCGGCCCGGATGGACGGCGGGAGGGCCGGCTTCGGGCTCTCAGGCCCGCGGCGGCGAAGTGGGCGCCGGTTGCCACTTGGGGACCGGAGAGTGGCTAGACGCGGAGTGTCCGGCCCGGGGCGGACATTGTCCGTCGGCGGCGGGGGTTTTTTTACGGTTGGACGGGGAGAGATCCGGATTTGGAATGGGAGAGGTATATATAGGCATAGAGGGAGCTAGGAGAGTCCAAATGAGGTGCGGTTTGCGGCCACGCGATCGTGATCAAACGCTCTAGATGATAGAAGGCGTTTAGGTTGGTTTTGGGCCAAATTGGAGTGGTGTTGGGCTGCAACACACACGAGGTCTTTTCGGTCCCTCGGTTAGCCGTTGGAGTATCAAACGAAGTCCAAATGATACGAAACTTGACAGGTGGTCTACCGGTAGTAAACCAAGGCCACTTGGCAAGTCTCAGTCCAATCCGGAAATGTTTAATCCCCACACACTAAAGAAAGCTAGAAATGACCACCGGAGGAGAACGAAGCACCGGAATGCAAAACGGACAACGGGGAAAATGCTCAAATGCATGAGATGAACACGTATGCAAATGCAATGCACATGATGACATGATATGAGATGCATGACAACGACAACAACACACGGAGACAAAAACCGGAACCCGAGAAAATAAAATAACTTAACGCCGGAAACGACAAGAGTTGGAGTACAAATTGGGAAAGTTACATCCGGGGTGTTACAACACTCCACCACTACGAAAGGATCTCGTCCCGAGATCTAGGACTGAAAGAACACCGGGTACTCAGAACGGAGGTGATCCTCGCGTTTCCAGGTAGCTTCATGGTCGGAATGGTGTGACCACTTGACTTTGAGAAATTTGATTGACTTGTTGCGAGTCTTGTGTTCAGTCTCTTCAAGAATAGCGACTGGGTGCTCACGATAGGAGAGATCTTCTTGGATCTCAATGTCCTCGAAGTTGACGGTGCGGTCAGGAGTCTTGAAGCACTTTCGAAGCTGAGAGACATGGAACACGTCATGAACATTTGCAAAGTTTGAAGGAAGCTCGAGTTGATAGGTGAGGTCGCCTCTCTTGCTGACTATCTTGAAAGGTCCGACGTATCTCGGGGCAAGCTTCCCTTTGATACCGAAGCGACGAGTGCCTTTCATAGTAGAGACGTGGAGGTAAACATGATCTCTGATCTCGAAAGCCAAATCATGGTGCTTACTATCATAGTAGCTCTTCTGGCGGGATTGGGCTGCTTTGAGGTTATCTCGAATGACTTTGCACATTTCCTCTGCCTCTGTGATTAAGTCATTACCCAAAAGCTGACGTTCACCGATTTCAGACCAGTTGAGAGGGGTACAGCACTTCCTGCCATACAGAATTTCAAATGGGGCCTTGCCTGAACTTTCTTGAAAACTGTTGTTGTAGGAGAATTCAGCATAAGGAAGACAATCCTCCCACTTCATGCCAAAGGAGATCACACAAGCCCTGAGCATATCTTCAAGAATCTGGTTGACACGCTCGACTTGACCGCTAGTTTGAGGATGGAAAGCTGTGCTGAAGCGGATGTTAGTGCCCATGGCCTTCTGAAAAGAATCCCGAAACTTGGAGGTAAAGATGTTGCCATGGTCTCAAGAGATCACTTGTGGAATACCGTGCAGAGAGACAATCCGAGAGGTATAGAGTTCCGCCAATTGAGCTGCAGTGATTGACTCTTTGATAGGCAGAAAGTGAGCCACTTTAGTGAGTTTGTCGATGACAACGAATATAGCATCATTGCCACGCTTGGACTTTGGAAACCCAGTCACGAAGTCCATTTCAATGTGGTCAAACTTCTATTCTGGAATGGCAAGAGGTTGGAGGAGACCCGCTGGCCTTTGGTGTTCTGCCTTCACTCTTCTGCAGACATCACATTCATTCACGAACTGAGCGATCTCGTGCTTCATTCGAGTCCACCAATAAGCCTGCTTAAGGTCCTGATACATCTTCGTGCTCCTAGGGTGGATGGAGAGGAGAGAATTGTGAGCCTCGTTCATGATCACTTTACGGAGGTCACCTTTGGGTACAACAATACGATCCTCAAAGAAGAGAGTATCCTTGTCATCAAGGCGGTAGCACTTGTACTTGGGTTGACTCTTAGCAATCCCAATCTTCACCTTTTTCACCATAGCATCAAGAAGTTGGGCTTGGCGAATCTGGTCTTCCAAGGTAGGAGAGACTTGAAGGTTGGCGAGGAAACCTTGAGGAACAATTTGCAGATTAAGTTTGCGGAAAGCTTCACAAAGCTCGGGTTGATAAGGCTTAAGAATCAGACTGTTGCAATAAGCCTTTCTGCTCAATGCGTCAGTAATCACATTGGCCTTGCCTGGAGTATACTCGATACTCGGATTATACTCTTGAATCATTTCGACCCATCGAGTTTGCCTGAGGTTGAGATTAGGCTGAGTGAAGATGTACTTGAGACTCTTGTGATCAGTGAAAATGTCCACTTTTCTTCCCGATAAGAGATGCCTCCAAGTCAAAAGAGCATGCACAACTGCCGCCAACTCGAGATCATGAGTGGGGTAGTTCTTCTCATTAGGCTTCAACTGGCGAGAGGTATAAGCAACAACTTTCTTCTCTTGCATCAATACTGTGCCAAGACCTTGGAGAGAGGCATCACAAAAGACCTCGAACGGCTTGGATTCATCAGGCGGAGTCAGAACTGGAGCAGTGATCAATTTCTCTTTCAAAGTGTTGAAAGCAATGGGACACTCCGGAGACCAAACATACTTGACGTGCTTCTGGAGAAGATTAGAGAGAGGCTTCGCGATCTTAGAAAAGTTTTCAACGAATCTTCGGCAATAGCTTGCGAGACCGAGGAAGCTACGGAGTTGCCTCACATTCTGAGGAGGTTCCCAATTCACAATTGCAGACACCTTCTCAGGATTCACGGCAATGCCCTTGGCAGAGATGATATGACCAAGATAAAGAACCTCATCGAGCCAAAATTCACACTTGGAGAACTTGGCGTAGAACTTATGTTCCCTGAGCTTATCGAGTACCAAACGCAAGTGCTTGGCATGATCTTCCTTGTTCTTCGAGAAAACTAGAATGTCGTCGAGATAGACCAAAACGAAGTCATTGGTGTAGGCGTTGAAGCTGAAATTCATCATGCGAGAGAACGTCGGAGGAGCGTTGACGAGGCCAAAAGACATGACAGTGTACTCATATGAACCATAGCTTGTCCTGAAAGCCGTCTTGGGAATATCTTGCTCACGGATTCGAATCTGACGATAACCCATATGGAGATCAAGCTTGGAGAATACTTGGGCACCTTTGAGTTGTTCGAACAGCTCGTTGATGTTGGGAAGTGGGTATTTGTTCTTGATGGTCTTCTTGTTTAATGGACGGTAATCAACACAAAGTCGGTCCGTTCCATCCTTCTTCTTCACAAAAAGAACACCACAACCCCACGGAGAAGAACTAGGCCGGATGAGACCCATTTTCTCTTGAATATCGAGTTGCTTCTTCAGCTCCTTCAACTCTTCAGGTCCGAGCTTGTAAGGACGTTTGCACACAGGTTCCGTGCCAGGCTCAAGATCAATAACGAATTCAACTGGCCGGTGCGGAGGCATTCCTGGAAGCTCTTCTGAAAAGACATCTTGATATTCACAAACAACTGGAATTTGCGAGATAGCATCCAGTTCACCCTTCTCATTGAGGGAAAACAGACAGATGGTATTATCCCGAGCAGCAAAGACAATAACATCCTCATACGAATGAGTCAATTGAATCTGCCTTGCTGCACAATCAAGATGAGCCTTGTGCTTAGAAAGCCAATCCATTCCGAGAATAAGATCAATATCCGAGTCACCAAGAACCGTAGGAGAAGATAGAGACTTCTAGTCACCCAAAGTGATAGTAACATCTGGAGCAATGGAGTTAGCATGCATGCGCCTACCAGGAGAGACAACTTCTAATGGACTAGGCAAAATTTGCAAAGCCAAACCATGCTTAGATGAAAACGGTCTCGAGATGAAACAATGCGATGCACCCGTGTCAAAAAGAACGTTTGCAGGAATATCGTTAACTGGAAGGTTACCCATGATGACATCTGATGAATCGTCTACCTGAGCTGCGTTCATCAAGTTGACCTTGTCATGCTTGGGGTTATGCTTGACCTCAGCTGTACTTGCCGATCTGACAGGAGGAGGAGGAAGACGCCTCTGGTTGAAACACTTGTTGGCATAGTGACCCTTCTGTTGGCACTTGTTGCACGTGACCTCTGAAAGCGGACGGTGATACGGAGCACTCGATCTTGGAGCTTGAGACGAAGTCTTGTTCTGAAAGCCAGGGTTGGGTGGGTGGGAAGATCCACTGCCACCTTTGCTCTTCTGATGATACGGCTAATGAAACGGAGGTGGAGGAAGCCAATACTTTGCTGCTTGGCCACTTGAGTAGAGGAAGAAGGAGTAACATCTCTGACTCGCTTCTTGGAAGCATCACACCTCAGTTGAGCAGCCTCTTGCTTCAATGCCATGTTGTAGAACTCATCGTACCTCAAGGGCTCAAAGAGAACAGGAGCTAGCTGAATTTCTTCTCTGAGACCACCCCTGAACTGGTATATCATGCTCTTCTCATCAGGTACGTCCTTCTTAGCAAAGCGGGCGAGCTTCTGGAACAACTTGTTGTAGTCATAGACAGACAAAGAGCCTTGCTTCAGATTGCGGAATTCCTCACGCTTGCTTTCAACCACGCTCTGAGGGATATGATGAGCTCTGAAATCTCGACGGAATTCATCACAAGTGATAACACGTCCACCTCTAGAATCCTTGTACTACTGGAACCATTCTGCAGCTTGATCTTTGAGTTGGAAGGAAGCGAACTTGACAAAGTCCTCAGGCCTGACATTACTGCACTCGAAATGCTTGCACAGACTAGTTAAATTCCTGTTGGAAGCCCATCTGCTTGAGATCTTCATCACCGTAGAGGTGAGACAATACAGCCCAAGTGCAGTCAAAAACTTCATGCAAGTAGTAATGGTTCTTCTTCATATTGTTTTGCGTGATCTTCTTATTCTGAAGAATTGAACCAAATTGACGCTTGACCCACTTGTGGTTGCGATCAACCTTCTGATGAAGACTGAGGAGAAGCTCATGATCAGTCATCACACGCGGAGAAGTGGCTTGAGGATATTTCTTTGAATCATTTGCGGCATAATCATGTGTGGCAGAGTCACCATTGGTGGAATATGATGCAGCTTTACAAAACTTTTCATCCAATGGACGAGTGCCTTCATCAATGACAACAGCTTTTCCCTTCTCATCAGCTGAGGAAATAGTCCTTTTGAGGACTTCAATATGCGGCAAGTAGATGAGATAATTTTGACAGTAAGCCTAATAGTTGATTGAAGACCTTGATCTGATGAATCTCATAATCCAGGGAGCGTAAGGCTTCAACTCAAAGGGTGATAGAGCTACATTGGATAAAGTCCTCGTGAAGAAATCGTGGTAAGTGATAGGAATACCATGGATGATATTGAACATCAGATTCTTCATGATGCCAAAAACTTCTTCGTCATTAGAGTTGTGGCCCTTGGTTGGATTGAGGGTTCTGGTCAATATTCTGTAGATCGTCCGTGGCACATAGAGCAATTTCTTCACTAGGAACGTGGTACTTGGAGCTTGTCCTGGCTTCAAAGCTTCATCAGGACTTGCATCAGATGATTTGAAAGTTTAGGTTCATCATAGATGCGCACTTCACCTTCAGTGGGAGGACTGACTGGAACGGCATGAAGCAATTCAGAGGCTGGTGCTTTGTAGTGAGTGTTTCAGTCATCCAGTCCAATACCCATGAATTCACATCTTCAGCATTTCCTATGATGTGCAGTGTGGAGAACAATTTAAGAATAAGTTCTTCATTCCAATCACAGATGTCGGTGCAGAAGTTGACCAACCTAGCATCATGAAGAACACTGAGGACTAGGGTGAAGCACAGAAGAGACTCCATATCCAAATGAGGAATTTGCTCATGGTCAAAGATCTTGTCCTTATCAAACAACAGTGAGGAATAGAAGTTTATCTGGCTAGCAGTCCAAAAACGCTTGCGACCAAGTCAAGCAGAGTCATAAGGATTGTAGTCAGTGAAGAAATGATTCTCAGCAAAGAAGTCATCAGCCTTCAACTTCTGCTTCTTGGTGTGAGGATTCTGTGGCTTGGGATGAAGATATGCAGTTGATGTCTTCATAGCCTCTTGATGTATAGCCTCTGGAGCCACATGCTGAGGAATTTCAGGAGCAGTTTCATCAGCTGCAGCCTTGGCCTCCATTTCTTCAGCACTAGTGGTTGGAACTTCTTTTGGAACAGAAGGAAGTGAAGCTTGACGTCCTACAGAGCCCGTATGAATTTTGTCAGTTTGAACTCGGGACTAAGGAATCTGATGCAGTGGAGTGGTCAAAGGTGAATTGGGGCTTCTTCATAAATTTCTTCAATGCCCGCATCTTAGCTATGAACTGAGGCATAGGCGATGATATCAGTGGGGTTGAAGGGATATCATCCACTTCAATTTCTTCATCCAACTACTTTGAAGAAGCAGCAGAAGGATTTTCTTCATCCATGTCATCAGGTATGACATATTCTTCACCAAAGGGAACAATCTCCCTTGATGCCATGCTTGATATTGGAACAACATCTATTGAGTTTCCATAGGAGTTCGTCAAAGTCTTCACTTTCCTTGGAGCTGAAGACTCTGAGGTTGCAGATGCTTTCCTTTCCTTCACAGCTGCCTTCTCTGCTACTTTGGTCTTCTTCGCTTCTGATGCAGAAGGAAGGTTGGTACTTGTCATCTGAGGTGACTTGGTAGGAGGAGCAGATGAAATTGGTTCAGTTTCTTCAGGCGCAACTGATGCAGTTTCCCTGGCATGTTTAGTGTCCTCAGGCGTAGTAGCATATGCTTGAACTAACCTGGCTTGATCTTTAGGCGCAATAGTGGAGGTTGCCCTAGCAGTTTTTTTAGTGGCTGGAATTTCTTCAGCAGCCCTGGTACTTCCAGAATCATCAACAGCTTGATTGTCATCAGTTGTGCCTGCATGTTCTTCAGTAGGCTGAGCATATGCTTCAGCCTCAGAAATTTCATGTTGCGATGAAGCTACAACATTTGATGTAAATCCCTTTGCCATTTTGACGAATCTGACTTTTGTTCCTAGCCAATCTGCATGATAAGTGTCAAATTCAATACTAAGTGCTTTGACCTCAGTCTGCATAGTCACAAGTTCATCAAGAGTCATCTTCACGATATTTTTCTTCAGAAAATGCTCCTTCTTGTACCGAGCTTTCTTCAGTTGCCTGGCCTTCTCAAATTTCCATTTTTCTTCACCAATAAAGGCCGTCAACATATGACTTTGGCTAGGTGTGAGATTGAAGTCAGGCATAGGAGTGTTAGGGTCCTTGTGCCAGAGATCTATGAAGTCAAGTATCAACTCTGGATCCAGCATCAGTGGCACATTGCTGCCTTTGGCTATAGCAGCCCTTTGAAGTCTATCTCTGATGATTTTAGCTAGTTCTTCATCAACAGCTTTGTCTTCACTAGACGGTACTTGAAAGGCTACCTGCTTCCTGTGAGGACTTGGCCTTGTGCCTCATTCAACAGCGGCCTTTTCTTCAGTAATGTTGGGCCAATTGAGGATTTTGGAGGAGCTGAAGAAATTGCAGATGCTCTTGAAGCAAAAGAGATTCCTGTTGTCCTTTGGCATGTGGCAATATGCACTGGTGATGAGCACTTTGTAGTTGCTGAGGATTTTGTAGCTGAGGGAGTAGGAGCTGCTTTTGATGTGGTTGCTTGAGGAATAGGCCGTGAGGGCTTTGAAGAGCTTGTCCGTGAGGGCATTGTAGTTGAGGAACTTGACTTTACAGCTGGTTTCTTAGGCATGGCCTTCTTTGGTTTGCTAGCAGACGCCTTACTGGCAGCTCCAGCAAAATCTTCGCTGAATTTCTTCACTGCTTCTTTGGCCATTTTGGCCAGCTTAGCTTGGCGCTTAGCCCATTCCTTGGGAAATTCATCACCTCTTCAGATGCTAGAGGGATCAGCTTTTTGTCCTGGAGCCAATGGAGGTCTTGGGCATGGAGGATGAACTGCAAATTTCTTCATGTACTTTGGAGTCACATATTTGCACTCCCTCCATTCTCATGCCCGTCTCTTCTCTATCCTCTGAATGCACACTTTTACCTCATTCTTCGTCTCCTTGCCATGAATTGCTTCATCAGGAGTGCAGTACCCTGCATAGATATCATCAAGGATCTCGAAAGCAGTATTCAGTTCTGGTCTGTTGCCTCCCCTCTAATATCTTTTGCCAACAACCATTTTCTTCAACTAAGGATTTTGAACAATGGAATTCTCTGATGAGGTATGCAATTTGTCTTCAAGGAACGCTGCAATTTGTTAAGTTGATGAGAACCTAGAGATTCAGCAGCGGACATGTGTACCTGTGAAGAGAGTATAGGTGCGAAGAATTTGGAGAGGTCATATGCGTTCTCAGAAGTTTTTCAAAAGAAACAAGTTTGAGGAATTTCACCAGGGGTGTCTTAAGGAATTTCACTAAGCGTTCTTGACTTCGGTTCCAGAGTTGTATAGATTGAAAATCCACATGGTTGAGGAATCTTGAGGAAAAACGTTGCTTAGAGAAACAGATAAAGAGCTGATGCAATTGTACTGCTTAAGGATGTGGATGCTAAAGAAGAAACACATTTTGAAGATTTTGCGGAAATCATCAGAATCAACAATGGCAGTAAAAATAGATTTTACTTAGCGTTGACAAAGAACACGATGAACTGAGATAAGAAGTTGAGAAGCTCGTCCGTTCAGATCTTCCACGCCCTAAGTTGGCGGCGGAAGATAGCTACGGCTGCGGTGGAGTGAAGATTTCCGTGGCTGGCGCGAGTACGACAATGAGGTTGAGGCAGTGAAGCTCTTCCTCACCGGCGACGATGAAGTAGAGGTGGCGCTAGGTCAGAGAGCTCGAGCGAGGAGAGTGAGGTCGAGCTGGATAAATGAGGTCAGAGGAGGGTGAGAGGTATATATAGCCGAGATGAAAAACCGTTCATCCAAAGAAAATGGACGAACGTGCCCCTGACCCTTCTCATCCTAGCGACATGTGTCAACCACGTACTGAGAAGTGGAGATCGTGCTAGATCGTGGGTGAGTATTTTGATGTTATCATGGGATGCAGAACGGTTTGAGCGGTAGAAGCCGGAAATTGAGATATGAAAATTTTAATGTTTCGTTCACAAATTCTTCAGTTAACAAGGACACAGTGAAGATTTTAAACGGGTTTCAAATAGAACGCACATGAAGAATTTGTGCACAGACTAGGTTCAGTTTAGCATAAAGGGTGAAGGGTCCAATCACATTCACTTAGTAGAAAAGTCAACTTGAAAAAATAGCAATAAGTGAATGTTATAGAGGACTTGAAAACTCATATCTATATAGTAAATGAAGAAATGAGTCAGAAATAGTGAATACTTCGCAAAGTTGAAGAATTCGAACAACTGGGGAACTTCAAAAATGAAGAAAAACTCAAATTTAAGATTTTCAACTTTTGTTGGTGGCGTGACCCATCGTATAAGAATAATGATTTCAGACACTGCGTACAATTGTCGTAGGGCTCTGAAAATCAAATTCTTCATTAATTTCTTCACACATAGAGGGTTAGTCTTCATTGATTGGAGAAAAATGTTACTTCGTGTGTCGCACATCTAAGTCATCAATTTGCATAAGTGTTAGGATGTGTGTCCTTTTCAAAGAACATTCGAAGATTCTAAGATATTTAGCTCACACTGCAACTTGCTAAATCTCTTCGCATCCAAGGGCTTTCTGAATATGTCGGCTAGCTGTTCTTAAATCTTCACGTGCTCAATAGAGATGTCACCCTTGAACACATGATCACGAAGAAAATGATGACGAATCTGGAAGTGCTTTGTCTTCGAGTGCTGAACTGGGTTATGAGCAATCTTGATGGCACTCTCATTGTCACAGAAGAGTGGCACATTCTTCACATTGATGGCATAGTCCTTTTGGGTATGCTTCATCCATTGAAATTGAGCACAGCACGAACTAGCAGCAATGTACTCAGCTTCAGTAGTAGGGAGTGATACGCAATTCTGCTTCTTCGAGTACCAGCATAATAAGGATCGTCCGAGGAAATGGCATGTGGCTGATGTTGACTTGCGATCAAATGGATCACCAGCATAGTCAGAGTCAGAATATCCAATGAGATCAAAAGGCGAGCCCTTGGGATACCATAATCCAAGTGTTGGAGTGTGTGCTAGATATCGAAGAATATGCCTCACATCCTTATGGTGTGATTCCTTTGGTGTAGCTTGAAAACGGGCACACATGCAAACACTAAGCATAATATCTGGCCTAGATGCACATAGATACAATAAAGAGCCAATCATGGAGCAGTATACCTTTTGATCAAAGTCTATACCATTTTCATCAATGCATAGATGGCCATTTGTGAGCATAGGGATTTTGACGCCTTTGTAATCCTGCTCGCTGAATTTCTCCAATACATCGTTGAGGTATTTCTCTTGAGATCTGAAGATGTTGTTGCACTATTGATGAATTTGAAGACCTAAGAAGAATTTCAATTCTACCATCATAGACATTTGATATTCCTCACTCATCATATAAGAAAATTCGTCACTTTAACGTTGGTCAGTGCAGCCAAAGATAATATCATCGACATATATTTGGCACACGAATAATTCATCATCATAGGTTTTGGTGAAAAGAGTTGGGTCAAGTGAATAGGGTTTGAAGCCTTTCTTCATGAGGAATTCCTTCAAAGTATCATACCACGCTTGAGAGGCCTGCTTGAGGCCAGAAGCACGGAGGCGTCTTGTATTCATCAAGCATAGTGCGAGCCATCTCAACAAGAGTCATGTTCTTGTGCTCCACGACGCCATTTTTCTGAGTAGTATAAGGATTAGATAATTTGTGAGTAATACCAAGTTCATCAAATAGTCATCAATACCAGTATTCTTGAACTCAGTCCCATTGTCACTTCTAATGTGCTTGATCTTCACAATGAAGTTTGTTGAAGCCCTCAAGGAAAATCGTTTGAAGACTTCCTGCACTTCAGTTTCACAAGTGATGATATGCACCCATGTGCAACGAGAATAGTCATCAACAATAACAAAGCCATATAAATATGCAGCATTAGTGAATGTGGCATAATGAGTAGGGCCAAAGAGATCCATGTGAAGCCATTCAAATGGACAAGTGGTACTCAAGATAGTCTTTGAGGGATGCTTGGATTTGGTCATCTTTCCAGCTTCACAAGATCCACATAGAAGGTCCTTGAGGAATTTGACACCCTCAATGCCAATGACGTGCTTCTTCTTCGCGAGTGTGTGCATGTTTCTCATGCCAGCATGACCTAGTCGTCGATGCCATAAACAACCTTCTGAAGTTTTTGCTAGTAAACACGTGGCAGGTTGTGGTCCTTTAGAGAAATCAACAATATACAAGTCTCCTCTCCTAAAGCCTTCCATGATCACAACACAACGATACTTGCCAAAGAAAACAACCATATCAAGATCACAAAGCATTGAGACAAACATGAGGTTGAATCCTAAGGACTCGAGAAGCATGACTTTGTCCATGTGTCGATCCTTTGGTCCAATACCTTGATTTTTCCTTTTTCAGCATAGGTGATTTGCTTCAGATGCGACGGAGATAAAGCAGTGTCCATCAATAAGTTCTTCTCACCAGTCATGTCATTTTTACATTCACTATTGAGGACCCACTCAGTGGCTTTGGGTTGATCAGCATGTAGATGAATTTGTGCATCTTGTGAACTCATATACTTTATCAGTGAAGAATATGACATCAAATTCATCAGACTGAATTTCATCAAAAAGTACAACAGAAATAGCAGTATAAAGATGTGAGAAATTAATATTCATTACTTCATGATTAGCTTGCGTCCTTTCAAACATATTCAGGTCTCCAGCAAATTCTTCATACATTTAAGTTCGTCTGGAGACCTGACCCTGCATAAGAGATTAGTTCTTTTTCTTCACCACCCACATCTAGAGGGGTGGCAAAGAGTTCATCATTCTGCGAGCTCCATAAGAGAAAGGTGGCATAGAAGCTAGTCCACTTCGTCTCAAAGAAGAGGGGTTAGATTAAGCATATGAATAAGCAGAGAAATTCTTCGAGGACTTATGAACATAATGATTTTAAGAATAATGCACATATTCATAGCCCTTAGGCTTTCCCTGCGAAAGAGAAGTGTTAGCACGATGATGTTCATATGAGGATTTGGATCCATATGAGGAATTTGATCCACGTGAGGTATTTGGTCCATATGAGGACTTGGATCCATATGAAGAATTTGATCTGGGTTCCTATTCTTCACACGTGGTGTCATGATGACATTCACCTGAAGATTTTCAAGGCACCTATTGGGAACCCAAATTTTCTTCATAGGGGGGGCGTTCCTGCAGTTAGTTTCAACATATCTAGCAAATACTTCACCATTCTAATTTTTGAACAGTTTATGGTTGGAGTCAAATGACTCATCAGAAGAATATGAAGATTCGCATGTAAACCAGATAAAGTGGCTGGATCTGCGGGAGGTCCTTTTGTAGAAACCCATGAGGTTTTGGGATACTGCTCAGGTTTCTAGTAGGTCCCATTAGCATTGAGTTTCCTCTCAAAGGCAATACCCTCTTTCCTAGGGTTCCCATTGAGGATATGCTTTTTAAGCACATCATAAAGAGCCTGATGACCTTTGAGGCTTTTGTACATGCCTGTCACATACAATTCCTTCAACCTGCATTGTCAGTGATACTAGTGGTATCCTCAGATGAGGAATTTGTGATAACAGAGAAAGTTGAAGAATTTGCGGCAATAGCAGCATTTGAACTTTCAGGTGAAGATTTAGCAGATTCATGTTCAAATGCATTTGAAACATGGTGGAGTTAATTCAACCTGAGCGGAACTGATATGTTGAGCAAGCAATGAATCACATTCCTTCTGAAGATCTTCATAACTCACCCTTAGCTTCTCAAGATCTTGCTTTCTTTGAAGAAATTCCTAAGATTTAGAGAGTGTTATGATGACTCTGAAGGTTGTCAATCTTGGTCTGAAGTCTCTAAAGATTTTCAGTCAAAGTTTGAGTTTGATCCATTTCTTCACCCAACAGGTCATCGCTTTTGTCTAGCATATTTTGAACCTTTTCACAAGCCTTTTGTTGCTTTGCAGCAATATTAGCAATTTTAGAATAGTTGGGCTTGAGATTTTCATCAGATTCGTCCTCACTTGATTCAGAGGAGGGGTATTTTAGTACCTTGGCACCTTTTTCCATGAAGCAATAGGTGGGAGCGTAGTCATCATCTCGTCGTCGACAGTGTTGGGGAAGTCATTTTCCTCGGAGTTGAAGATGGACTTGCTGACAAAAGCAATTGCGAGGACTAGGTTCGCCACACCAGATTATGAGTCCTTAGATGCCTCCTCTTCCTCATTTTCCTCAGATTCAACTTCAGAGTCCATCTCCTTGCCAATGAATGCCCGAGCCTTTTTGGAGCTGCTCTTCTTGTGAGATGAAGACTTCGAAGATTTTGATGATGAGGACTTTGGAGATTTCTTCTTCTTCTTTGAGTCATCAGAACTGTAATCCTTGTATTTCTTCTTCTTTGATTCCTTCTCCCATTGAGGACAGTCAGTAATGTAGTGTCTAGGTTTCTTGCATTTGTGGCAAGTTCTCTTCTTGTAGTCACGGGATCAGGAATCTGATCTCATGTCATCACCTCTTGAGGATTTACCAAAGCGACCATGCCTTGAAAACTTCTGGAATTTCCTCACGAGCATTGCTAGCTCTTAACTCAGTTGTTCAGGATCACCAAGGCTGCTACCAGAATCCTCTCCTTCAGATTCAGAGACTGCCTTGGCCTTTAGCACGCGTGATCTACCATAGCTCGGTCCATAGAGATATCTCTTCTCAGCAAGTTTGAACTCACGAGTATTTAGCCTCTCGAGGATATCTGCAGGATCAAGTGACTTGTAGTCTCCATGTTCTTGTATCATTAGTGCAAGAGTGTCGAATGAGGAATCAAGCGATCTCAGCAATTTCTTCACCACCTCATGGTCGGTGATGTCAGTGGAACCAAGTGCTTGAAGCTCATTTGAGATGTCAGTGAGGCGATCGAAGCTTTGCTGAACATTTTCATTGTCGAGTCTTTTGAAGTGGTTGAAGAGATTATGAAGAACGTCAACTTGAGAGTCATGTTGGGTTGAGACTCCTTCATTAACATTGGATAGCCTATCCCAGATAAGCTTAGCTGTCTCCAAAGCACTCACTCTGCCATACTGCCGTTTTCTTAGATGGCCACATGTGATATTCTTTGCTTGAGAGTCGAGTTGCTTGAATCTCTTCACATCAACAACGTTAATTATAGGAGTGACGGAGGGAACACCATTTTCCACAACGTACCAGGGATCGTTGTCAATTGCCTCAAGATGCATTCACATCTTATTCTTCCAGTAGGGGTAATCCGTCCCATCGAATGTAGGACATCCATCCAAGACCTTGATCATGCCTGCAGTCGACATAACTAAAACTTAAGGTGGTTAAACCAAAATCACACAGAACAAGGGACTACCTTGCTCTGATACCAATTGAAAGTGCATTATATATACTAGAGGGGGTGAATAGGCGATTTTTATAAATTCGTCACTGAGGAATTTCTAGGCGAGGAAGTTCCTAAGCAACGAACTACTTACAAGCAGAATAAGTACTCAGATGCATGCATAACAGAGCAGAAGCACATTCATCATGATGAAATGAAAACAAGCACATAGTACAAGTAGCGTGTAAACAGGATAAGTAGGCTGAAGACAAACTTTCTGAAGAAATAGGATTGAGGAAATTCAGAAAGTGTTCAGTCAAAGTATTCAAATAGTAACAATCAAATAATTAAACACAAGAATGAGGAAATGAAAGGGTTGAGGAAATAGAACCAGTAGCTTGGTGAAGACGATGATTTGGTAGACCAGTTCCAACTGTTGTGATAGTCGTGCGTCTGGTTGGAGTAGCTAGGTATTTAAACCTGAGGACACACAGTCCTGGACACACAGTAGTACATCTCCTTGAGCGAAGATCACACAGACCTCTCCCAATCACTTGGGGTAAGTCCTCAGGTGACTTCCAAACCTTCCCGGAATCAGTCACTCGGAGATCCACAATTTCCTCTTGGATGCTCTAGACCATGACGCCTAACCGTCTGGAGGATGCTCAGTCCTCAAAGGTAACAAGCATCGGTTCCACACAGGAAGAATATCTTCAGTGATGCTCAATCACTTTGGGTTGTAGGTGTTTGGGTTTGGGTTTACCTCACTTGATGATTTTCGCTCAAAGTCCTCGGAGGATGGGATGCTCTCAATGATAAGTGTCAGTTTCTTGCGGAGTGGCCAACTAACTAGTGGTTGTAGGGGGTGGCTATTTATGCCCTAGGGAGTAGCCCGACATGATAAGACATAAATGCCCTTGAATGATATGACCGTTAGGTGGGTAGATATTTTGGAAGAGCTGGCACGTAGCACAATAATGGTCAGATATCTCAGTATGATATTCCTCAGGGCTATCATATTCCTCACTTGTAGGCAATCCGCACTAGCGAATTCCTAACTCCTCAATCAGTAAAAATTCCTCAGAGAACAAAATATCTTCGTCTCTGTCACTGAAGAAATTGACTAAACTGTATGAGATTTCCAATGGCTTCACTCGAAAGGATTGGGTAGGTGTAGGATTTTGAGATGAGCATCACTTGGAAACTTTTCCTTAGTTTTACCTCGAACCCCTTGATCAGTATATTGTTTCCTATGACTCAAGAAGGAGAAAATGGAACTATAAATAAAAGTATTCACGCTTCATATTCCTCTGATGAATATCAAGCCTTCATGGTCACACCAATTACTTCACATTCAAAGTCTTCAAGAAAACTAAAGTCTTCAGCTGAAGACATTCATTTCTAGGGGTCGACTTTCATCGTACATATCAAACTCCTCATAGACTTATAGACCTGTGTACACTCACAAACTCATTAGTCCCTTTACATATAAGTCTTCAATACACCAGAATCATTAAGGGGCACTAGATGCACTTACAATTTTGTGTCAAACTTTGACCATGTATTTAACTAGTAAAATGTTATGCATGTCACAAAAAATCATATCAGTGGATTCGTATTTGAACATAGTTTTTCATGGTATAGTTTTTTTTGACATGAATTGACACTTCGTTCGTTAAATTTACGGTCAAATTTTTACACTAAATACGAAGGGGACCAATAAACCAGGACCGAGGTTTGTATACAGGTCAATAAAAAATCATCAACCAAGGTAGTAGTAAACAATGAGTGCTCGAAGATTTTTTCCAAAAGTACTCAATAATGGCTCGTTTTCCTCAAGAAAATTGTGTTTAGGAACGTATTAATTGGAGTGCATGCGTAAGGAACAAAAGACCAGAACTTTGGCACGCATTGGTGAGTTTTCTCTTAATTCTTGCATGCAATGTATTAATGAAGCTTGAAATATGAACATGTCAATGGAGGGAGTTGAAGCCTCATGCATGCATGCAACACTCACACGTACACATGCATGCATGCAACACACACACATCCATGCGACACACAACACATGACGCAACACACACGCTCACATTCAAGTGCTCAACCTACTCCCTCCGTCTGTGAAAGACTATACATATAGAGATTTACACATTGACCAAGAGGAACTGTAACTCCATGGAAAAATTAACGCCCAAAAGTAGCAGACTTATGTGTGCATGCGACCATTGAGAGAAGAAGATTAAATGAAGGTTGTTGCATGCTATAATTAAGGATAGACATGCAGCCTATAGCTAGAGCACAAGTTGCTGCATTAGGGTTAAGTGCACAGGAAGTGTAGATATACACTCTTTGTTGGAAAATTTTCTAATGCTAGATGTACAATTTCTCACGGACTGAAGGAGTACACGTGCATGCACTCACATACATAGCCAGGGTGGTTCACTCGCAAGGGTTGGACTCCTTTTACGCCCGTGTAAAGTTTTGTTTAACTGATTTCTTTGTTCTGCCAACTGACAGGTGGGATACTGAAACCAGGTGCCAATTTAAATTGTCAACAAAGTGCCACGTCGACTATGTGGCCCGTCAGCAAGGGCAATACGATGCTCTACAGTGAGTTAGTGACCGTATAATCACCGCAAAACTATATAGTGACCGTAATGAGTGTAGTATGAAGTCCAGTGACCGTATTGTTGCATGCATTGACCGCTAGTGTATTTATCTCATTTCAAATTAAGCCATATTAACTAGAAAGGACGCAGTATGGACTACTACTTTGATGTGACCCATCAACTCAGAGAACGAGGAGAAGCTTGCTTACTATGCCCTCTCCCTCGCCCACGCATGGTGGCTCACAGGATGAGGAGAAGCTTGCTTAATACGTACACCTACGCCCTCTCCCTGGCCCACGTGTGCGGTGGCTCGCAGGACGGGGAGAGGTTTTTGACTACAGAGGCCTCTCCCTCGCCCTCGCCACCGCGATGGACATGCAACAATTCATTCGGTGTTAGATTGCTAGAAGCATATTGTACTATAGTATCATCATTGTTGGACCTTCTGAAGAGGCGAAGAGCCAAGTGCAAGGTTCATAGGACTATGAACTATTGAAACTCCCGAAGAGGAAAAGTGCCAAGCACAAGGTTTATAGGAGTTGTTTTCCTAGAACTAAAACTATATCGAATGATCGCTATTGTATGATGCCGCCACATCACCTATAGCCAAAGCTGTGCCACCTTTTTTCTCACAAAGCGTGTTGGAGGCTGTGAAACAGCCACACAAGTTGCACATACACATAACACATTTACTAGTAATAAATTCTAAAGGAAAAATGCCACTGTCGGTGTCAAAACCGGCGGATCTCGGGTAGGGGGTCCCGAACTGTGTGTCTAGGCTGGATGGTAACAGGAGGCAAGGGACACGAAGTTTTACCCAGGTTCGGGCCCTCTCGATGGAGATAAAACCCTACGTCCTGCTTGATTAATATTGATGATATGGGTAGTACAAGAGTAGATCTACCACGAGATCAGAGAGGCTAAACCCTAGAAGCTAGCGTATGGTATGATTGTTGATGTGTATGTTGTCCTATGGACTAAAACCCTCTGGTTTATATAGACACCGGAGAGGATTAGGGTTACATAGAGTCGGTTACAATGGTAGGAGATCTGGACATCCGTATCGCCAAGCTTGCCTTCCACGCCAAGGAAAGTCCCTTCCAGACACGGGACGGAGTCTTCAATCTTGTATCTTCATAGTCCAAGAGTCCGGCTGAAGGTATAGTTCGGCTATCCGAACACCCCATAATCCAGGACTCCCTAAGTAGCCCCTAAACCAGGCTTCAATGACGAAGAGTCCGGCGCGCAGATTGTCTTCGGCATTGCAAGGCGGGTTCCTCCTCCAAGTACTTCATAGAAGATTTTGAACACAAAGATAGTGTCCGGCTCTGCAAAATAAGTTTCCACATATTGCCATAGAGAGAATAATATTTACACAAATCTAATCTGCTGACGTACTCCGTAGTGTGACATCACACCACGGCCAAGCTTTTATTCAAACCGTTTTACTGTCCCATCTTAGCGCGTTATGCGAGGCGGTTTCCTTGGCACGTCTTGTTAAAGCAGAGATCGTGTCCCCTTATTCCAGGATTCTCATCAATACGGGCATGGGTAACCCAATCGCGCCATTGATTACGGCGCTTGGAGATAAGCGAGTTTTACCTGGTTGGTGGGGACACGTAGTTGCGTCCACCCATATAAGGGGATAAGGATCCACCTTTTCACCCACGCCTTCTTCCTCCTTTGCCTATCCATTCTTGCGCACTCGAGCTCCAGCGCCCAAGTCCGCACTACCACCTCAACCTTCTCCAGTCATGTCTGGAGCGGGAGGCAAGTGGATGGTCTCCTCCGTCACGGAGGGACACATCAAAAAGCTGAGGAAGGCCGGATATCTGGCTAGCGACATCACGCACCGGCTTCCCGAAAAGGGGCAGCTCATCCCCACTCCTAGGCCCCATGAGAGGGTGGTATTCCTCCCCCATTTCCTCCATGGACTGGGCTTCCCTTTCCATCCATTTGTCCGGGGGCTCATGTTCTACTATGGCCTGCATTTCCACGATCTGGCCCCGAACTTCGTCCTCAACATCTCGACATTCATCGTCGTGTGCGAGGCGTTCCTCCGCATCCGCCCCCATTTCGGCCTATGGCTTAAGTCTTTCAACGTCAAGCCAAAGGTGGTGCGCGACAGCTAGGCAGAGTGCGGCGGTGCCATGGTTGGCAAGATGGCCAACGTCCTGTGGCTCGAGGGCTCCTTTGTGGAGAACCTACAGGGGTGGCAATCATGGTGGTTTTACGTCACTGAGCCGCGCGACACCGAATGGGTCGCACCCCCTAAGTTTTGATCCGGCCCCCCTATGCGGCTCACCTCCTGGAAGGAGACAGGCCTGTCTTGGGGTAAAAACGGAGAGCTGACCGGACTCCAAACATGCATCCAAACCCTGGTGGACAAGAAGCTCAAGCTTGTCAACGTAGTCCAGGTTATGCTCATCCGCCTGATCCTCCCGTGTCAACGACGGGCCTTCAATCTGTGGGAGTTTGACCCGACGCAGCATCAAACTCTAAACAGGCTCTTCGACACGATGTATGAAGATGCCTGGAGGATGCTTTTGAAGGGCGCCGAGGCTCCCACATCAGCTACCGAGGATCGCGGATTCAGTGCGCAGCGTCACGCGCTCGTGGTAAGCTATTTTTTCCCTATACAGGGTATCAGTTTTCCATAGTTTGACTCTATGCGGGATCTAAACTCCCTTACCTTTGACAGGATTGGCAGGTGACTTCCGGACAGATCAACTGTCTGGCCCCTTTGCCCGACGGCCCAGCGGATGCTCGCTTGGCGAGGCTATTGGTTCCGGCGCCCTATGTGGTGCCGGAGAAGAAGGCCGCAAAAAAGGCCACGGGGACTCGAAAGAGTGCCCGGCGCCTGGAGGTGTCGGATTCACCATCCGACGAATCCAAGACGCACTCCTCCCAAGAAGATGAGGAGGGGGAAGAAGAGACCCCTCCCCCTCCAGCGGGGGAAGGGAAGAAAAGGAAGGCCGCCCCAACTAGGGAGGCTGAAGGGTCCAAGAAGGGGAAAACCCTTTCTCCGGATTACTCCACCGACGCCGATGACGGAGAGGAGTGGGCGCCCAGGGCCAAGCCCCTGGCGAAATCGTAAGTATCCGGATACCAAAGTAATTGATAGTATTAGTTTATTACACAGCTTTCCCTTATGTCGAATGTGTTTATGCAGCCCACCCAAAGACCGGCTTGACACGTCATCGAACGGCTCACTGGATTCGTCGGACGTGAACTCACTTCCGACGGCTTCCTCCCCCCGCCCTACGGACGACATCGAAGTGTTGTTCCAACAGGTTCCAATCCGGGAGGAGGTGGTCCTGGAGGCGCCGCGAGGCGACCTCCCGGACTCCAGGAGTAAGGGGGATGAAACCCCCCAGGGCTCCAAGTCCGGCTCTAGGCCGGACACCGCTCCGGAACCTTCAAAGGTTCCGGAGTCCGGCGGGGGACCTCCTTCCAAGAGGAGCAAGTCCACCGTGCCGGCGGCCTCCATCCAACTGGAGGCGCCAGACAATATGCTGGAGGCGCTCCAAGGAGCATCCATCGACGAGGAGCACCGCGCTATTATGAGTGCGGTGGTCCAGAAGGTTTAGTCCGCAAAAAACGGACTGACTGAA
This sequence comes from Triticum aestivum, assembly GCF_018294505.1. Taxonomy (NCBI): domain Eukaryota; kingdom Viridiplantae; phylum Streptophyta; class Magnoliopsida; order Poales; family Poaceae; genus Triticum; species Triticum aestivum. The sequence continues at coordinate 350,783,442 of NC_057809.1, read as the reverse complement.
GCTTGTACTTGCCTTTTGACAGGCTTCGAGGTAAGTAAAGAAAGTGTAAATAATAGTACCGCATAGACAGTAGCCCCTGATGCTCTGTTTGGCGTTCAGGAAGAAAAGACGAATAGAGGATCAAATAGAATTCGCAGGAGTCTAACAAAAATGAGTCAATATGCATGTGCAGGCTACCCTGCTTGCGTCCGCCGCACTGACTGCGGAAGTGGGCACGCTAAAGCAGGACCTCGAAAGGTCCGAGCAAGAGCTCGAGCGTGCCAAGAAGCAGCTCGAGGACAATGAAGGTAAGAAATACCTTGTTAAAAATATATATATATAAAAGGTGCAATTGCGAAAAATGACAGGATTATCATGGCTATTGTAGGGGCCATGTCTGAGGTGGCGACCCTTAAGCAAGCGCTGGGGGAGGCCGAGAAGAATTCGGCCTCGGAGCGCACCGAGCGGGAGAAGTATGAGGCCGAGGTTGGCAAGGTGTGGAAAGATCTCTAGGCTCTCATAGAAAAACATGAGAGTTTGGAGCGTGACTCGAAGACGCAAGCGTCCGAGCTTGCGGTGGCTATTGAAAATGCCAAATCTGCCAAGGCCGAATCCCAGAAGACCCTCCAGGAGTTGGATGAGGTGAAGAACATAGCAGCGGGTAAGGCATTCTTTGTGCAAAGCAAACACATAAACGTGAGTTACCTGTTACTTACCTGAATCCGGAGCTCTCCAGGAGTGTTCGCAGATCTTCCCTGGAGTGTATCCGATGCCGCCGCATTCTATCGAGCCGAGGAGGGCATCTCGATGGAGAAGGTGTTCTGGTCTCAATACACTGAGGCCGGACACCCCGTGCCCCTGAGTGACCAGCTAAAGCAACTGGTCGAGCTCCACAAGGCGGCCGAACAGGCCATGAAGGCCCTCGTAGTTCGGCTGTGGCCCGGAGAGGCTCAGCCTGGGAGCTATTTCGGGCTGGTGCAGCGGCTGGTGGAGGCCTGTCCAAGGCTTGAAGTCATCAAGCGCTCCGTCTGCATTGAAGGTGCCTGTAGGGCCCTTGCCCGTGCTAAGGTGCACTAGGGCAAGTTGGATGCTGAGAAGCTTGTGAAGGACGGGCCACCGCCGGGGAAAGAGCATCGCAAGCCCTAGAATTATTATAAGGATGTTCCGAAGGGTGCCCGCCTTGTGGCGGATGAATGTACTATGGATGTAATTTTCGAGTAAAACTCGCTCGTTTTGTTCCGTGCGCTGAAAACTTGTTCATATGCGCTGAGCAATGCTGCTTGAATTTAAAATATTACCTTCTGTGCGGCTGTTTATCAATACTGAGAGATGGCGAGTCGTCGGCTTCTGCGCCCTTGCCGCTAGTGCTGGGGTGTTCGGGGATAAACCTGGGCGCTCTTTTTCCCATATTTGGGTCCTTCGAGGGAGGCGCTAAGCCCAACGAATGAGGCAATTGGAGTATAATGCGTGAACACTCTCACTTAGCCATAGAATTCTATAATTTTAAATTTCGACGAAGCCCCTAGTATTCGGAAGACCGATTTTGGGGCGCTATCCACGCCTTGGCCGGACAGAGCCGGCTCCTCGACCTAAGCGGCATAAGTCTTTAGGGACTCGAAAAAACCTCTCGAACAGCGACCAGCTCTCGCTTCATCATGACAGTCAGTTTATACTTTCTCCACTGAGGTGCTCGACCCAGCTCAACCGGGGCACAATCGCAGTGGTTCTCCTTGTGCTACCTTAGCCGATATAGCGGAACGTAAGGCACCAAAAGATAGGAGCCGAGTAAACCCAACTATTGACCCAAGACATGATTCGGAGCCGATGCATATAATGCTAGAAGTTCGGGGTGCCGCACTTGTTAAAGTGTTCGGACTTCTCACACCATATTGAGGGGTACTAAAGCCCCTGTCATATTTTGGCCGTACCAACGTGTACGGGTGCAACATGTCGTTAAGGAACATAAAAAAAAGGTAATGCAAAAAATAGACAAAAGCTATGCATTATTAAAATGGCTGCGATCAAAGCAGAACGATACAAGTAATGCGATAAACGAAAAGTTGGACTATTTAACATGTCTGCTCCAGGGGCAAGCTGCGGAATAGTATGCGAAACAGGTATACTGCTCGTGATAGAGACCACCTGTGATTTCCGTAATGCGGCATGGCTTGTCTGCTTCCCTGGTCCTAAGGTTGCCACGCCAAAGCTTAGTCATGCTACAATACGTTAAGCATGTGTTTGGTTCATTTCCAGACTTGTGTCTTGCCACACTTTTCTAGCTACATGGTCCACATGTCATAGACTCAAAATTTTACTAATCTTGCCACACTTGTGGTGGCCAATTTTTTAGCCACACTTTTTGTGGCAGACAACCTTTGCCTAAACTTAGTTGTCGCAAAGTTAGTCATGAACCAAACATGCATTAGATCTGATAATGGAGCGAAGTCCGTGTGTGCAACGCCACAAGCTACAGATTAGTACTACTAGTACTTTACGTCCAGTGCCATATTGCATAGTTCCCAATGTGGCGCCAGGCTTTTCTAGCTCCTCGGGCTTAATTGGAAGGCACTAGTTTAAAGATGGTAGCTGATGAGGAAGAAAGAAGCGAGGTGTGGCTAGGGCATACATACTACTCTAGTACGCGAGCCACGAGATGATGGGAGGGAAAACGTTCACATGGCTGGGCTATCTAGTGCACCCAGATTATGGTGCGACACGTCCGTAGGACTTCAAACGTCAAACTACCAGTGTACAATATTGGCTCATAGCGAGGTTAATATTTTAAAAAAAGGCCGCCGTGCACTCGGCTGGGATCGAACCCACAAAACGAGCTATACACTCCCGCAACCACTAGTAGTACAACACAACCTAGAATCGCCTTTTGTTGCTAGTACATTATTACAAGAAACCACTGCCAAGAAACTACCACTTTCCAACCAAGCCTATCAAGAAACCACTACTCTACAAAAATTAGCAAAAACATACCAAAATTGTCTTAATACACCGCAATAAACTACGAAGTGCCATTATAGGCACGTTTAAACCCATGTCGCCCCTTAAGTCAACACTGTATATTTGATTTGTGGGACCTACATGTCAGTCTGGACAAAAATCCCCGAGTCACCTCCTACCTCCGACCTGTCCACCTAGTCATCCTTGGCCATTGGAGGCAGCTACCGCCGCCGGCAGAAGCCGAGGTAAAAAGCGCCGATGGCACGGATCCCATCGTGCGGCAGCGCGGATGCCAGCTCCGCTTTGCGCTCGCCTCCGCTAGCTAGCCAAGCTAGCACACACCCTGCTAGATGCATCCAACTGCTTGTCTGCAAGGTTTCCTAGCAAGGTTGGCATGGCATGCGGCGGCTTGCTCACGCGTGCCGCGCTAAGGCCAGCCATCTAGCTTGAGCGAAGGCCAGTGCGGCCGATTCTTCGCACATGAGCCACGCTTTGGCCAGCCAGAAAACCCAGGTGGAGGCCAGCACAGCGTCCAGCCCGTCCGGCAGAGCGGCGGCCAGCTCGCTCATCATTGGTGCAAGTGACGAACATGCATACGAACTATTTGAAGTAGAGGATAGATGCTCAGATGTGGGTCCCTCGTGTCTTAACAGTCAACAAAATGGTCAAATAGACGGTGTTGGTTTAAGGTGCCTCGTCAGCACGGACTTGTGGGCTAACCCTATCATAAATGGGTTTAAACGAGCCTAATGAACACTAGGTAGTAGTTTTTTGGGGCAGATTAAGAAATTTTGGGTATGTTTTTGCTATTTTTTGTATAGTAGTTTCTTCCTATGGCTTGTCGAAAGTGGTAGTTTTTTGTTAAATACTCTACATATTGTAAGTAGGAGTGGAAGTTAAGCTTTAGAAGCCAATAAGCACGGCTAGTCACATATTGCCTATGTGTATGTAATTCAAACTAAATATCGACCATGAGTGACTAATATCTTGATGGGAAACTCGAAACTATGGAAATACTAGCAATGTGCACATGTGTTGCAACGGATCATAAGTATAATAATACTTATTCACAAACTTTATAGAAAACACTCTAATTTTGATATACATATATAACTGATAATATATTATGCTTCCGTCAGAATATATTCCTCGGGCTGTTTTGATGAGGTGAGCGAGGGATGTGGTTGATTTTAAGATACTAAGGGGTTTTCTGCAAATTGGAGTAGAGAAGAGGGATGTTGTTGCGAAAAGGCAACAACTTACCTCATAGTCGTTAGATGTAGATCTAATGGTCAGAAATGACAAATGTCACCATCATCACCAACTATGTCTTTTATAGGAGTATAAGTATGTAAATACAAACATATTATTGATACTTGTTTCCATAAACTTAGATCTACGTTTTATTCAATGGTTGAGCATGTGGGGCCTTAGCACAATGGCTTCCCAAATGTGAAAAACAAAGCTTTTCCCGTTACCGATAAGCAGGGGGTGACGGCGCCGCACTTTTGGCTCTCTCTAGTCCTCATAGTCATACTAGGTGGTCTACAGACGTGTAGTTGTATTCTTTTTCATGTATCGTGTTCGTCGTACTACCACGATTGTTTATGAATAGATGGTAAGTTATTCATGAGAAAACCTTGGTTGAGTGTGTGTGCGAGAGAGAGAGATAGCGTGCGTGTGTGTGTGTGTGTGATATGGAGAGACTAAGGCAATGATAAGAGATTCTTTGTGTGTCTATGTGTGTGGAGGATAGAGAGAGACATGTGCATGGGGTTTGTGTTGTGTAACATGGAGACACATAGACATAATGAGAGAGTAAGTGTGTGAGATGCACATGTGGACATGGGGAGAGATCTGTGAGTTAGAGAGATGGATAATTTTGGTGCACATGTGAGTTAGAGAGAGAGGGGGGAATATATATACCTAGAGCTAGAGAGAATATTCAAGGGTGTGTGTCTTAAAAGAAGGATCCAGATAGTTGGGTGTGTGTGTGTGTTTATCTCTGTGTCTGTGTGTGTGTGAAAGGGAGTATGTGTATGTGGAGAAGAGATACCACTAATGATGTAAACCTAGTAGGGAAGGGGGAATGGTGTGACATGTGTGTCCAGGAGAGAGAAAGGCATGTGTAGTGGTGGGATAGCATGGGTGCAGGCGGGGAGTAGACTATTTGGAAGAGACATCGAGTGTGTGTGAGAGAGGGTGGGAGAGAGAGAGAGTGAGTGAGGGAGAGAGAGAGAGAGGAAGAGAGGGGGAGAGAGAGGGGGTCATTTGTGTGCGGAACTGGTGTATAGATAGGGAGACAAGGCTGATGTTGTTCGAAACTGGCCTATGTACTAAGGGAGTCCTGGACTAAGGGGTCCTCGGGCGTCCGGCCTATTATCCTTTGGGCCGGACTGATGGGCTGTGAAGACGTGAAGGCCGAAGATTGCACCGTGTCCGGATTGGACTCTACTTGGCATGGAAGGCAAGCTTGGTGACCGAAGATTCCTTCTTATGTAACCGACTCCATGTAAACCCTAGATACCCTCGGTGTCTATACAAACCGAAGGGGATAGTCCGGAAAGGATATCACATATACTCATTACCATACCCACATAGGCTAGACTTCTAGGGTTTAGCCATTACGATCTCATGGTAGATCAACTCTTGTAATACTCATATTCATCAATATCAATCAAGCAGGACGTAGGGTTTTACCTCCATAGAGAGGGCCCGAACCTGGGTAAACATCGTGTCCCCCGTCTCCTATTACCATCGATCCTAGATGCACAGTTCGGGGCCCCCTACCAGAGATCCGCTGGTTTTGACACCGACATGTACGGCAACGCAAGGAAAGCGACTCATCGTGTGCGTGATAGAGGCTTCATGAGAGATCTAGAATAATGGTGGATAGAACAACGTGCGGGATTGAGATTGATGATACGCTAGGGAGCTATGGATAGAGTCACGACATATATGTACATAGGGAAGGATCTGCGTCGGATCCGCATGTTGGAGAGATAGAAAGAGGAGAGTGGTGCACAAGGAGACAAAGGCTGCTTGTGTGTAGTGGGGGTGGTGAGTGAGGTGTGTATAAATTAATGTGAGAGGGAGATAGAGAGATGGTGGAGACTGTGCGAGAACCACATAACTAGGGAGACAGAAGTTTAGGGGTGATGTTTTGTGTGTATGGGAAAGATACACTACTATATAGTGTGTGTGCTTGGGAAAGAGAGATGCTGGGAGACCTAGAGAGTGGGGGAAGAGATGTGTGCGTGCCCGAGTAGTGGTGGACCCCGTACAACAGTAGAACACTTAATTTCGGCCGCCAAAATATTTCAAACTTCCTCCTCACATCGAAATATCTCGCGCCCGAAATTTTATCCCTGTGAAATCCTGTTTTACCCCTGCCACATGAACGGAAAAGGCTGATTTGGTAACTCAATATTTTACCCCTCTTTGCCCCCAACATTCTTCCCCATAGCCCCTCCCCTTCCCATCCCTGCCTCCTCCCCCCACCCCAAGCCACCGAATTTAGTCATCCGCTCTAGTGGTGGACCCCACACCCCACCGGATCTACCTTTCGCACCATGGAACCCCTAACTGCCAACTCACCACTTCACCGGAGCCGCTTAAGAGACTGGCTTGTCCATCACTCTAGATCTTCTTGACCGCCATCATGGTCCACCGCACCGGATCTGCATCATCGGCGCCGTCGTCCACTACAATGTCGGCCCTTCACTGACTCCCTCATCCGGTACATCGTTAGCCCTTCATACAAGACCTCGTCCGCCGCAACAGATCCGCCTCACTGAAAGCACTGTACACCGCATGGGATGTGCTTCGCTGATGAGTTCGTCCATATTCAACTCCACTGGCCCTGATTTACTGATGTCGCAACCTCATTGGATAATTTTGATTTGTAGTCCTTCATTTTTTCTGTTTTTATCATGGAATTGTTCACTTACCACATTCAACTTTCTTGTATGTCGACAGGCGCTGCAACCGAAGCACCGGAGCCGCTTCAGCAATGGTGACAGCCGACCCAAACTCAACCGCAACACGAGCACCATCGATGGTACTTAGCTTTCACATATGACAATGATGCCCATACACTGCCGAGAATCAGGTACTAGTATCCAACGGTCGGCGCCTACGTTCGCTTTCTTAGCATAAGCACTGCACCTTCGAATTTCTTTAGGGCATCATTCAATTTTTCATGGACACGTTATTCTTCTTGAACCTGTAGGTCCATACGGGTGGCAGCGAACATGTTACATATGCTAAATTATAAACCACTACACATATAGTTACAATGCTCTTGTTTTGTCCTAAGTATTACTATACTTCCTAGATATCACCAGGCCCGTTGATGAGCGAGGCCAAATTGGCCGACTGCACAGGGCCCCCAGTCTAGCAACATGTGTGTACTATGTGAAAAAGAGATGGCCCGATAAGAAACACACTCCCAGGTAGTCCATTCAACACTTCGAACTGAGAATCATCCAAAAACATGCACGCACGCAACCCCTGTAGCTTGTCTGTTTCCTTCCCTTACTCCCGATTACGATTAGCATCTGAATCCCGATTGCATGCACTCGAACAGGCAGCAGGTCCACGACAACAGAGGTATCTAGTAGGGCGACGGCAGCAGAGGGAAGATGCCAAGCCAGATTTAGACATGCGTACATGGCCACCGACCGGCCACGCCCCAGGATGCATCATCCATTGGCAGCGTAAGTCATTTGTTGGCAAAGCCCTATTTTATTTTGCTAGTGTAGGCTACTTTCTTGTTAAACGAAACTTTCATAGCTACTTTCTGTCTTTTTTTATTTTCTTAGATACAAAGGGCTATAATTCATAGATTGTATCTTGATTCAGATTACTTTCTATTTTATAAAACAAAAAAATCATGCATCCTAGAAGGAAGTATGATTCCGGTGCTCCAAAGCGAATGAAGAAACAAAAACTAAAAGTAGATGCTCGATCCCAAATGGGTGCTCTAGATAAATTTGTTGTGAAAGAATCTTAAAGGAATTCTAAAAACCTAACTCCAATGCTAATATTGATGATGCACATGGTGGTGATCTATTAGAGGGTATTTTGATTTTCGTCCCGGGCCCCCAAATTTCTAGAGACGGACCTGGATATCACTGCCTACTATTTTACTTCTTGCATGCTATATTTATGATAATGGTGTTGTTCTGACGCCACCTGTTGGTTACAATTATTATACTGGACTGCTTCTATGTTCTCTATGCTTAATTGCACATCAACAAACTAGCTTGTGGTTCCGATGCTTTTTGTTCATTTTAACCTACATTTTCTGATTCTAGCTATTACAACACTGCTCCAAGCCTCTGTTCATTACTTTTTTGTGTGTTCTTGATCTTCCCAAGTTGCATGAGTAATTTTATGCTTCTATGAATTAAGGAGTTGCTAGCCTCATCAAGAAAAATATTTTTTCTTTTGGGGATGGCACCTCGAACAAGCATAAAATAGAATGAATCATATATATTATCATGTGAGGACACACCCATCTTTCATTAGTTTAGATTAACTATTGATGATCAATTCGAACAAGTGCATGTGATTAAAATTAGATTTACCTAAATAGAGGGGAAAGAATAAAGTACAATGACTCGATTTGCAACCACATGATGCTGACGGGAACTGGATCCTCAAACATAGAGAAGGAAAGTCACGATGCTATAGTGCTAGCCTAGTGTAGAACGAAGAAGGGAAGTTAGGGATTGTTAGTAGGTAGTTAGCAGACTGTTTACGTTTGGTATTTACTATCGATATAAATAATTTAAATTAATTTTGTTTCACCATGAATTTGTTTGTATGTACAGAGTTGATCATCGGTTTGCAAATTAATCTAAAACGTTTTAGCCATAATCATATCGATAGAAAGAAGGGAAGTTAGTGTATTGTAGCTTCTCTAAATTTTCATCTCAATGTTAGAGGATCCAGTTCCATGCCGACGATATCTTCAAAGAACATTGCAACAACAGCGAGGCTTCACAGCAACATATGATAAGCCAGTGTGTTTTAGTACATGTGAAATGTAATGCGTGTGGGCTTCTTTCTTCTCTTGTGCCCTCAACCTGTAATCCTACAGAATTACAAATAGTTCAGTTTTCTACTTTGCTATATTGCTTGATTCGAATGCTTGTTTGTTACTTGTTAGGCTATACCTGAGTTGGCCAATATGTCAGCAGTTCCTACTGTACTATCGTAAACATATGCATGTCTAATTTATTTAACTCCTTAATTTTTCTTATGAACTTCATCACAAGACTGTCTTCGTAGTTTATATGAGGCCACACAGTTTAAGTGCTTTCTCAGATTATTTCAATTGCTTATATGATCGGGAAACTTAAATATAGCTATGGTACACTGGCTTTCATCTAACCATTTTAATTTGTTTTCAGCTGATGCTGCTTTGAACCATTTAAATATAGATTGCCATGCTCCGCAATAATTCGTATGTCATTTACCATGTAAGCTTACTGCCTGGATCGAGAAACTATATCTTACTTATGTCCAGCGGAAACCTTTCAAGATGTCGTTCACACTAGGACACAATGTACAACCCCATAACTATTTGTGGAAGCAGTGCGCCATCCATGCTACTAGATGTTAGCAGTTCAGAGGCAACACCATTGGAGAGAAGTCTGAAAAGAGATATTATAGTTCTTGAGGTTCTACTAGAGGTTGAAAGAGATGGTGTGGCTGCCATGAATGAGGTAATCTTGATCTTTAGGCTAGAAATTATGCAATTAGTTTCACGCATTATACAAGAAAACGAATAATTGGAGGAGGTAAGAATGTTGCATTTGAATACGGAGGAGGTACTATTGCTTCTGCTATTTGAAGCCCAGGGGAATCCAAGTTCTTCTTTAGATACTAGTTGAAATTATCATTAGATTAGTATACTTGCATGTTATGTCATGCCTCTGAATGAATTATGTTGTAAGACCACATATTTGTTGTCCATGTGTTGTAATGATCTGAATTTTTTAGGCGAGGTAATCCTCGGTACTTGTATGATGGACATAAGATGAACTGTTTTTCATGTGAGCAGATTATATTGGATGAAATAACTGTTTGACGCAAATTGTATCCATCCTACTGAATTCTAAGATCACAAAATTTCTAAATCATATTCATATATAAAGGTGGAATAAATCTTTGTTGTGGTTTTGAAGAAATAAATAACAAAACATAGAATGATGTATGGATATTCATAATCAAATACAAATTGGATTTGAATTTAGTTTCTAGGGCCCAGGGTAAACGTGAATGCTAATTCTCCCAAATTTTGAATGAAGCAGCAAAACACCCACTCTCTTTTGTTGGATCCCCAAAGCCAGTGTTTGCGAGATGAAATTACTGCCTACTCTTGACACTTTACATCCTAATCGTCCCGATTTCCACTTCTGTCGATAGGGGTAGAGTAACTTCAATCATACGTGACACGACCGCCTGTCTCCCAATTCAGACACGGTGGGCGCCAAACATGGGCGAAAAACACACATTTGATTCAAACTCGTCCAAAAGACCTCTCTCTCTCTCTCTCCCTCCATTTTCCCATTAATACATGTGGGTGGAAAAACAAACTCTCCTCGGTCGAAATTGATGGAGGAAAATATTATAAATAGGGGCATGTGTGTAACTTCACTAAGACGTGACACAACCGCCCTACCTGTCAGCCCCATTCATACACCATGGGCGGCAAAACACCCTCTCCTCGCCCAAAATCGCTCTTGGCAAATATTGAGGAGATGCGAGATTACCGTTCTATCCCCAACCGATAGGATGTACGAAATTTAAACGGGGGCTAAGTTCACAACTTTCCCACATTTCAAACAAGTGTGTCCCAAAGTTTGAGATCTCCTCCCCCTCCATTTCCCCATTCATACACCGTCAGCGCCAAAACAACCTCCCCACACCGGCTAGCCTCCTCCATCTGCCACACCATCCTCCACCTTGCCGGAACCGCTACCCCTACCCCGTCGTCCACTGCAAGAGATCGACATCTCTTATCCATGGATCCGGACCGGGATCCTTTCGTCGTGTCCTCTAGCTTCATCGGCGCCATCGCCCACCTTGCTATTGACGCTCCTATGACCGCCTCATCCATGGCAATGGGACTTATCCCCCGATGTCGCCGTCTCAAGTCTTCTTTCGCACCACCGATAGCCATCGCACCCGCACCACCCTCAATGTATTAGCAAAGGCCTACATGGCGTCGCAAGAGAGGTGGTACTCTTTCATATCTGCTTAAGTTATTGATCTCACCTGAAAAAATATCATAACTTGTCCATTGTACTTTTCTTGTCCATACCAAATCGTAGTGGCTACTTGAAAGCAAACATTGGTTGCAAAGTAGCCTTTGTCCGGTTTGCACCTTCAGATCCGCCATGGCATGGTCGATATACACGTAAAGATTATGGTTTTCCCCTTTATATTCACTACCATCATCGTAGGTGCTTCGTGTCTTGCTAGCACTACTCCTCAAGACCTCAACCCATCAAGCAAAACAACATGCCACTCATAATTCCAAAGCTTAGTTGTTGAAATATGAATCTGATATGATGCTCATATTACTAAAATAGAAAACGTTTAATGGGTCAACTAATGTTTCTATATTCATTTCGAAAAGCATGTGCGCCACATATAGAGAGACAGCAGGGATTTGCATTTCTCTGTGCACTTTGCTTCATCATGGGTGGGCAACACACATTGTATTATCTAAAATATCCTTGCTCTTTGTTGTCATGTTCCTCCTTTGTTCTTCTTAATAAGTATATTACTTCCTCCATTCCTAAACTACCTTGGGTGAGTGCATGTGTTGTGGTTGCATGTGTTTGTACCGGGTGTTGTTCATTGTTGCTTTGTTTATAAAGCAGGGTGAAAGCCTTTTCCAGTAAAACATAAGTCTTTTTAGATATTCCAATAAGAACTACATATAGATTTATATAGACATATTTTAGAGTGTATATGCACTCATTTTTCTCCGTATGTAGTCCACATTTGAATCTTTAAGAGACTTATAGTTAGGAATGCAGGGAGTAGTATAGTATGTTCCTTATCAGGAAGTAGAGGAGGGACATTTGCAGTCGAGAGGTCTATTGGGTCGCTTCAGATGGATGTTTTCAACTATTCTAGATGGTCTGTCATAATATCCAGGAAATGTTGGGAGCTATGTCGTCTTTGAGAGTAGTCTAGACTAATAGTAACAGTACTGTGCCTGCAGTTGAATAGAGCTGCCCCTTTTGGGTCTGAAGCCTTTCTAGGAGTACTGGCAATACAAGCCCAGATGTCCTAGCTACTTCCACTTTGCTGATTTTACTCGTGATGCTTAGTGTTTTCCCCTTTTATCTACACTACTATGATCTGCGTAGGTGCTTTCTGTCGTACTAGCAGTACTGCAGCCTTTAAGCCAAACAACACAACGCTCATAATTCCAAAGCTTAGTTGTTCAAATATGATTGTGATATGATAATGATATTAGTTAACACACACACATTTAATTGGTTAGCTAAAGGTCCCACTTGAGTTTCCAAATGCATGTCGCGACATATAGAGAGACAACAGGAATTGCATTTTGTCAGGACCCCGATCCTAAGTCACACCGATCTAGCATGTAACACGTCATATAACTTTGCGGCCTCATGCACGGTATCCCCACGGGTGCCTCCTTACCAGGCCCGGGACCGTTTGCGCCTTTTGGCTCATGTATATGATAGTGTGGCTAGCATCCATATGACAGAGAACCAGGGCTGACATGACTAGTCATAAACCAAAGGTGGCCCTAACTTACAGGAACATGCATACATGACCCAGCAACGAATGTGTCGATAATCAACATATGAACCCAAGTCATAGCAAGCTACAAGGACTTAAAGGAACAACGCGTGACAATTCCCCGAAGGGACAGACACAGGTACAAAGAAGGACACATGCCGGCCAGCCTAAGTGTTCCGGATCAGTAGCAAGCTACCATGGCTCAGTGTAAGCACTAGGAGACATTTCCCCATAAGAGAGGCTACCAAGAATAAACAACTAGATTGTCGGATCCCACACATACCAAGCGTTTCAAAAACATACACACATTATGCTTGATATGTGCAAATACAACATGACATCACAACAAAACTCTACGACTCAAAGTATTTATTCAGAAGGCTCCGAAGAGTCATACATAGTAAGAATTACAATCATGGGTCACATGCCCAACAAACAGAGCATACAGGCATGTAAGTGCATCTAGTGCCCCTTAGTGATTTTGGTGTATTGAAGACTTATAGGTTAAGCGACTGATGCGTTTGAGAGTGTACACAGGTCTATAAGTCTACGAGGAGTTTGATATTTACAGTGAAAGTCGACCCCTAAAAATGAAGTTCTTCAACTGAAGACTTTGGATTTCTGAAGACTTTCTGAAGACTTTGAAAGTGAAGAAATTGGTGTGACCTTGAAGACTAGGTATTCATTCGAGGAACATGGAGCGTGAAGACTTTTGTTTTCATAGTTTCATTTTATCTTTCCTGAGTCATAGGAAACACCTACTGTTAAAGGGGTCAAGGAAATACTAAGGAAAAATTTCCATGTGATGGTCAACTCAAAATCCTACACCTACCAATCCCTTCGAGTGAAGCCATTGGAAATCTCATATAGTTCAGTCATATTCTTCAGTGATAGAGATGAAGTTCTTCTGGTCTCTGAGAAATTTGTTCTAACTGGGGAGTTAGGAATTTGCCAGTGCAGATTGCCGACATCGTGAGGAACATGATAGCCCTGAGGAATTTGATAATCAAAATTCTGACTGTTGCTGTGTTATGCGCCAGCTATCCCAAAATATCAACCCACCTAACGGTCATATCATTGAAGGTCATTTATGTCTTATCATGTCTGGCTGCTCCCTAGGCTATAAATAGCCGCCCCCTACAAACACTAGCTGGTTGGCTGCTCTGAGAGAAACTGACACTTGTCATTTGAGAGCATCCCATCCTCCGAGGACTTTGAGTGAAAATCATCAAGTGAGGAAAACCCAAACCCGAACACCTACAAACCCAAAGTGATTGATCATCACTTAAGAGATTGATCCTGGGTGGATCCGACGCTTGTTACCTTTGAAGACTGTGAATCTTCCAGACGGTTAAGCGTCATCGTCCAAAGCATCCAAGAGGAAATTATGGATCACCGAGTGACCGAGTCTGTGATGGTTTGGAAGTCACCTGAAGACTTATGACGAGTGATTGGGCGAGGTCTGTGTGACCTTAGCTCAAGGGGAATACGGTGAGGACTAAGTGTCCTGAGCTGTGTGTTCAGGACTGGGTGTCCGGGACTGTGTGTCCTCAGGTTTAAATACCTAGCCACCCTAACCAGACATACAACTGTCACAGCAATTGGAACTGGTCTACCAAATCATTGTCTTCACCAAGCTACCTGGTTCCATTTCCTCATTTCTGTGGTGCGTGCTTGTTCATATCTGTTTCAAGACTTTGACTGAAGACTTTCTCTATTTCCTCAGTTCAATTTCTTCAGCATGTTTGTCTTATCCTGTGTTATCCTGTGTTTACGCTTTCTGTACTCTGTTCTTGTTTTCATTTCATCATGAAGACCATGCTCATGCATTGTTATGTTTACTTATGAGTACTTATTCCGCTGCAAGTAGTTCTTCAATCAGGAATTTCCTCACCCTGAAATTCCTCAGTGAAGAATTCATAAAGAACGCCTATTCACCCCCCTCTAGTCGATATAACACACTTTCAATTGGTATCAGAGCAAGGTACTCCCTTGTTTTGTGTGATTTTGGTTTAACCGCTTGGAGTTTCAGTTATGTCGACCACAGGAATGAAGACTGTGACATGCCCCATCTTTGACGGTCATGATTATCCCAAGTGGAAGGCCATGATGAAGAAGCGCCTCATGGCGATGAACAACGAACTTTGGATCGTCACCGAGATTGGTCTTCCTGATCTATGCAGGATGGCGGAGGCTCATGACATTTGCAACTACACACTACTGAACCTCACAGCAAAGGACATCATCTGCTCCAGCTTGTCACAAAATTAGTTCAGGAACGTTATGCATCTCAGCCATGCAAAACTCATCTAGGACCGACTCTCTGAGGTCTATGAAGGTCATCGATCTCACCATGAACCCTGGTTCGAAGAATCCATGGAATCATGCAAGCTTATAACTTTCGATCCAGAATCATGATCCTCTGCACCATGTCTTATGGCAAAAGGTGCCAAGGTAACTGATTGCTACTTATATGAGTCAAGTGGTGATGAATTTGGACCCAGTTATGTCAAACTTGCTTCCCTTGCCACTAAACAACAAAGAGCTTTGGAAAAAGTTCAATAAATGCTGGATAAAAGCGATGATATGTTGGGTGAAGAAATGGACCAGTCGAAAGCTTTGGCTGATAGTCTTCAGAGACTTCAGCCTAAGTTTGACACCCTTCAAGCTCATCATAACACTCTCCTATCTGATCATGAGAAGCTTTCTTATGAATTTCTTCAAAGAAAGCAAGATCTTGAGCAGTCAAGAGTGAGTTATGAAGATGTTAAAAAGGAGCGCGATTCATTACTTGCTCAACAGATCACCGCTACTCCGGATGAATTTGTTCCTCCATGTTTGAAGTGCATTGAACGTGAAACTGCTAATTCTTCACCCGAATGCTCAAATACTTCCATTGCTGCAAATTCCTCAACTGTCTCTGCTATCACTAATTCCTCATTTGAGGACATTGCTAGTATCACTGATGATGCAGGGCTGAAGGAATTGTATATGACAGGCATGTACAAAAGCCTCAAAGGGCATCAGGCTCTTTGTTATGTGCTTAAAAAGCAGATCCTCAACAGGAAACCTATGAAAGAGGGTATTGCCTTTGAGAGGAAACTCAATGCTGATGGGATCTACTGGAAACCTGAGTAGTATCCCAAAACCTCATGGGTTGCTGCAATGGGACCTTCAGTGGATCCATCTACTTTATCTGGCTTTACATGTGAATCTTCATATTCTTCTGATGAGTCATTTGACTCTAACTATAAACTGTTCAAAAATCAGAACGGTCAAGTATTTGCTAGATATGTTGGCACTAACTGCAGGAACGGTCCTCCTATGAAGAAAATCTGGGTTCCCAAAAGGTGCCGTGAAAATCTTCAGGTGAATGTCATCATGACACCACCTGTGAAGAATAGGAACCCCAGATCAAATTCTTCATATGGATCCAAGTCCTCATGCGGACCAAACTTCTCACATGGATCAAATTCCTCAAAAGGATCAAAGTCTTCATATGAATATCAACATGCTAACTCGTCTGTTTCGCAGGGAAGAAGTAAGGATTATGGATATGTTCATTATTCTTCAAATCATTATGTTCATAAGTCCTCGAAGAATTTCTCTGCTTACTCTTATGCTTACCCTAACCCCTCTTATGTGAAACGAAGTGGATTGGCCTCTATGCCACCCTTCTCTTGTGGAGCTCACAGAATGATGAACTCTTTGCCACCCCTTCAGATGTGGGTGGTAAAGAAAAGGAACTAATCTCTTATGCAGGGTAAGGTCTCCATACGAACTTAATCGTATGATGAATTTGCTAGAGACCTGAATTTGCTTGAAAGGACGCAAGCTAATCATTAAGAAATGAATTCTCATTTCTAACGTCCTCATACTGCTTTATCTGTTCTATTGCTTGATGAAATTGATAACATATTATTCACTGATGAAGTATATGAGTTCGTAAGTTGCACTAATTCATCTACAAGATGATCAACCCAAAGCCACTGAGTGGGTCCTCGATAATGGATGTACAAATCACATGACTGGTGACAGGAGCCTATTGATGGACTCGGCTTTATCTCCATCACACCTGAAGCATATCATCTACGCTGAAAAAGGCCAAAGCAAGGTATTGGGTCTAGGTAAGGTTGCAATCTCAAAGGATCGACACATGGACAAAGTCCTGCTTGTCGAGTCCTTAAGGTTCAACCTCATGTCTGTCTCAATGCTTTGTTATCTTCATATGGTTGTTGTCTTTGGCAAGTATCGTTGTGTTGTGATCATGGAAGATGACAATTCCAAAGTCTTCGAAGGCTTTAGGAGAGGAGATTTGTATATTGTCGATTTCTCTACAGGACCACAACCTGCTACATGTCTACTTGCAAAAGCTTCAGAAGGCTGGCTATGGCATCGACGACTTGGTCATGCTGGCATGAGGAATCTGCACACGCTCGCGAAGAAGCATGTCATTAGCATTGAAAATGTCAAATTCCTCAAGGATCACTTATGCGGAGCCTCTGAAGCTGGAAAGATGACCAAGGCCAAGCATCGAGAAAAGACTATCATGACTACTACTCGACCATTTGAATTGCTTCACATGGATCTCTTTGGCACTGCTCACTATGCCACATTTACTAATGCTGCATCTTTATATGGCTTTGTCATTGTTGATGATTATTCTCGATATACATGGGTCCATTTTATCACTTAGAAAACTGAAGTGTAGGAAGTCTTCAAACGATTTTCCTGGAGGACTTCAACCAAGTTTGGTGTGAAGATCAAGCACATCAGAAGTGATAATGGAACTGAGTTCAAGAACACTGGCCTTGATGACTATCTTGATGAACTTGGTATTACTCATGAGTTATCTGCTCCTTATACTCCTCACCAAAATGGGGTCGTGGAGCGCAAGAACATGACTCTTGTTGAGATGGCCCGCACTATGCTTGATGAGTACAAGACGCCTCCTCACTTCTGGCCTGAGGCAATTGATACTACTTGTCACATCATCAACAGGGTATATCTTCACAAATTCTTCAAGAAGACAACATATGAACTTCTCACTGACAAGAAACCCATTGTGAGTTATTTCAAAGTCTTCGATGCTAAATGTTGGATTAGAGATCCTCATCACAGTTCTAAATTTGCATCAAAAGCACATGAAGGTTTTACGCTCGGTTATGGTAAGGACTCGCACACCTACAGAGTCTTCAACACCTGTCATCACAAGGTTGTTGAAACTGTAGATGTGCGGTTCAATGAGACTAACGGCTCGCAAAGAGAGCACCTACCTCCCGTGTTAGATGAAATACCTCCTGAGGAATATTTTAAGTTCAAGTCTACTGAGGATGTCATTCCTACTGAAGAATCTGCTGAAGAAGTCATTCTAGAACATGAAAAACGTCATGCTGATGCACCTGAAGAAAATGGTGCTGAAGAAAATACTGATCAAATTCCTTAACGACCACATGCTCACCCTCGCGTTGCAAATGAAGTGCAAATTGAGAAAATCATCAGCAACATCAACATTCCAGGTCCTCTTACACGCTCAAGAGCTTCACATTTATCTAAATTTTGTGGGCACTTTCTTTCGTCTCTATCACAGAGCCCACTAAGGTAGATGAAGCATTTCTGGAGCTTGAGTGGATTCAAGCTATGCAACAGGAATTACATCAATTCAAGCTCAACAACGTCTGGGAACTGGTCAAACGTCCAGATCCTCGCAAGCACAATTTCATCGGCACAAAGTGGATCTACTGCAACAAGCAAGATGAAAATGGCCTTGTGGTGAGGAATAAGGCACGGCTTGTAGCTCAAGGCTACACACAGATTGAAGGAATTGATTTCGATGGAAATTTCGTACCTGTTGCTAGACTTGAAGCTATTCGCATATTAATTGCTTATGCTAACCATCATGATATCATCTTATATCAAATGGATGTGAAAAGTGCATTCCTCAATGGTAAGCTTGAGGAAGAAGTATATGTTGCTCAACCCCCAAGTTTTGAAGATCCAAAGCATCCTGACAAAGTCTTCAGACTCAATAAAGCCCTCTATGGCCTCAACCAGGCCCCACGGGTGTGGTCTGATACTTTGAAGGAATTCCTCATGAAGAAAGGCGTCAAACCCGGTTCACTTGACCCAACTCTTTTCACTAAATCTTATGATGGTGAATTGTTTGTGTGCCAAATATATGTTGATGATATTATCTTTGGCTGTACTGACCAACATTATACTGATGAATTTGGTTATATGATGAGGGAGGAATATGAAATGTCTATGATGGGAGAATTGAAATTCTTCTTAGGTCTTCAAAATCGTCAACAACGCAATGACATATTCATATATCAGGAGAAATACCTCAAGGATGTACTGAGGAAATTCGGCATGCAAGATTGCAAAGGAGTCAAAATCCCTATGCCCACAAATGGTCATCTATGCACTGATGAAAATGGTATTGACTTTGATCAAAAGGTATACCACTCCATGATTGATTCTTTATTGTACTTATGTGCATCTAGGCCAGATATTATGCTTAGTGTTTGCATGTGTGCTTGATTTCAAGCTACACCAAAGGAATCACACCATAAGGCTATGAAGCATATTCTTCGATGTCTAGCTCACACACCAACACTTGGATTGTGGTACCCCAAGGGCTCGGCTCTTGATCTCATTGGATTTTCATACTCTGACTATGCCGGTGATCGTGTGCACCGCAAGTCAACATCTGGCACATGCCATTTCCTCGGACGATCCTTGGTCTGTTGGTCCTCGAAGAAACAGAACTGCGTATCACTGTCTACAGCTGAAGCTGAGTACATTGCTGCTGGTTCTTGTTGTGCTCAACTACTATGGATGAAGCAAACTGTCAAGGACTACGGCGTCAACGTGAAGAATGTACCACTCTACTATGACAATGAGAGTGCCATCAAGATTGCTCACAACCTAGTTCAGCACTCAAAGACAAAGCACATTCAGATTCGTCTTCATTTTCTTCATGATCATTTGTTGAAGGGCGACATCTCTATTGAGCATATGAAGACTGAAGAACAGCTAGCCGATATCTTCAATAAGCCCTTGGATGAGAAGAGATTTAGAAAGTTGCGGTGTGAGCTAAATATCCTAGAATCTTCGAATGTTCTTTGAAAAGGACACTCATCCTAACACTTATGCAAAATTGATGACTTAGATGTGCAACACATGAAGAAACATTTTTCTTCAATCAATGAAGAATAACACTCTAAGTGTGAAGAAATTAACGAAGAATTTGATTCTCAGAATCCTACGACAATTGTACGCAGTGTGTGAAATCATCATTCTTATACGGTGGGTCACACCACCACAACATATTGAAAATCTTCAATTGAGTTTTTCCTCAGTTCTTTGAAATTCCTTAGTTGTTTTTCAACTTGCATTGTCTTCACCATTTTCGTCATTTTTCTTTGTTGGCTATATATATATATATATATATGAGTTTGTGTCCTCTACAACATTCACTTATAGCTATTTCTTCATATTGTCTTTTCTGCTAAGTGAATGTGATCGGACCCTTCCCCCTCTATGCTATACTCAACCCAATCTATTCACATATTCTTCATGTGCGTTCTATTTGAAACTCGTTCAAAATCTTCATTGTGTCCTTGTTAGCTGAAGAATTTGCGAATGGAACTATTAACTTATCCTATCTAAATTTTCGGCTTTGCCGCTCAAACCGTTCCACATCCCACAACAACACTTATCTATTCACCCACGATCCCACACGATCTCCACTTCTCAGTACGTGGGTGACACATGTCAAGAGAATGAGAAGGGTCAGGGGCACGTTCGTCCAATTTCTTCGGGCGAGTAGTTTTTTCACTGTGGCTATAAATACCCCTTCCCTTCCTCACTTAACTTTTACTCCGCTCGTTCTCACTCTAGCTCGAGCTTCTCAAACCCTAGCGCTGCTGCTACTTCGTCGTCGCTGGTGAGGAAGAGATTCACTGCCTCGACCTCGTCATCGTCGTACTCGCGCCGACTGCGGATTTCTTCACCCCGCCGCCGCCGTAGCTGTCTTCCTCTGCCAAGTTAGGGTGTGGAATATCTGAACTGACTAACTTCACCTCTACACCTCTCAGTTCATCGTGTTCTTTGACCAGGGTAATTAAAAGTTACTTTTACTACCCTCCTTGATTCGGCAAATTTCTACAAAATCTTGAAAGGTGTTTTGATGTAGGGTGAAACCCTAGATGGCCGATCTTTCACGAAAGGAGCGGATCCCAAAGAGAAACACGAAGAACACAAGGGGAAAAACGAGAGGAAAACACGAGAGAATCACTCAAACCAACAAGATTCAATTAGACATGTGCTAGATCCTCGAAACACAAAGAGATACACGATGATCCAAGGTCAACAAAGGACGATACACGGTAACCGGTTCTTCTCCGTGAGGAGGTCTTGAATCCACGGGGGGATCTTCCCTTAGAAAGGGGGCTTGAATCCAAGGGGATCTTCTCCGAAGAGGCCGCGGTCTCTCGCAAGGAGGAGATCCGATATGGATGAGCGTAGCTCTATCTCTCAAATGAGCTATCACAACGCTAACCCTAGCTAGGATGAATGGGGGGTCTATTTATAGTCTAAGTGCAAAAAGGGCGAAGTGAAGGGGTACATGGGCCTCGGGCCCAAATCTGGACGCAGCCAGGTACCGGACATCCGCTGGGGACCGGTCGTCCATTGTCTCAGGAGCTGTCGGACGTCCGGTGGCTTCCGGTCGTCCGCTGGTTCTGCTCTGTGATGGGGGCGCCGGACGTCCGGGGGCTTCAGACTTCCGCTGATGTTGCCTCGGGTGCTGGTGCGCCGGTCCTCCGGTCCGGACCGGATGTCTGCTCGTTCGCTTCGGGTGTAGGGGCACCGGTCGTCCGGTCTGGGCCGGACGTCCGCTGGTTGGAGCTCGGCTGACGCTTCAGGCGCCGGACGTCCGGTCCTGGCCGGTCGTCCGGTGGCTGGGAAATTTCCTGCAGCTCTTCTTCTCCGTCTTCTCGTCCATCTTCCTCTTCTTCTTGTCCTTGCTCCTTAGATTCTCCATTGTACCTGAGTATGCACAATGTATCCATATGAGGTAGTAGCCATGCTTCATGTGCATCGGAGTGGAATTGTGAGAGGAGAGATGTCACCTCGGTTTCAAGGGCTCTTGCGCGTGATCGAGTCATGGGCCCGGTAGGCACTTGGTGAGACGATGGTAGGTCCATGCGGATGACCTTGAGATGCTCCGCATCATCTCCCCTCCCTTGGGGAAGATCCGTCCTCGGATCAAAATCTTCAACACCATGGAAAGGAGAGAGATCTTTGACGTTGAAGATGTCGCTCACGTTGTACTTGTCACGTGGAAGGTCGATCTTGTAAGCATTGTCGTTGTAGCGTGCAAGCACCTTGAAGGGTCCATCCGCTCGTGGATGAATCTTGGATTTGCGTTCTTGTGGGAAGCGGTCCTTGCAAAGGTGTAGCCACACTTGATCACCAATGTTGAAGACCATAGGTTGTTTGTTCAAGTTGAGCTTAGTCGCGAGGCGTTGAACTTGGCGCTCGATGGTGTTTCTTGTATCTTCATGCATCTTCTTGAGATGTGTAACACGTGCACTTGCATCCAAATTGATTCGCTTTTGGAGTGGTAGAGGAAGAATATCCAATGGTGACAAAGGGTTGAATCCGTAGACGACCTCGAAAGGGGACTTGCCGGTTGTTGAGTGTCTTGCTCGGTTGTATGCGAACTCGGCGATTGGTAGACACTCCTCCCACTCCTTGATGTTCTTCTTGATGAGTACTCGAAGTAGAGCGGAGAGTGTGCGGTTTGTCACCTCCGTTTGGCCGTCGGTTTGAGGATGGTATGCCATGGAGAAGAGTAGCTTGATTCCGAGCTTGGCACATATAGTCTTCCAAAAGTAGCTAAGGAAATTGACGTCGCGGTCCGAGACGATAGTCTTTGGCACTCCATGAAGGTGCAAGATTTCCCTACAAAACAAATTTGCAATATGTGAAGCATCATCTATCTTGTTGCAAGGAATGAAATGAGCCATTTTGGAGAAACGGTCCACGACAACAAAAACGGAATCCTTTCCATTTCGAGTTCTAGGCAAACCAAGCACAAAGTCCATGCTAATATCTTCCCATGGTTGATATGGAATTGGAAGTGGCATATAGAGGCCATGAGATTGGGCTTTAGACTTAGCTTTGCGACATATAGAACAACGGTTCGTGAAGCGATTGACGTCGCGATGCATCTTGGGCCAAAAGTAGTACTTGGAGAGCGTAGCAAATGTTTTGTCTCGTCAAAAGTGTCCCATGAGTCCGCCTCCATGAGATTCCTGCAAAAGCAACAAACGAAGAGAGGACTCGGGGATGCAAAGTTTGTTAGCTCTCATAAGATATCCATCTTTGATGTAGTATCAATCCCAAGAAGTATGCATCAAACACTTGGCATAAGGTATGGCGAATGTAGGATCATGTTCATACAAGTCTGTGATATGCTCAAAACCAATGACATTCAACTCAAGGTTAGTGACAAGCATGCATATACGAGAAAGCGCATCCGCCACAACATTTTCTTTACCCTTAATGTACTTGATGACATAAGGAAAAGACTCAATGAATTCACTCCATTTAGCATGACGCTTGTTCAACTTAGTTTGACCCTTAAGGTATTTAAGTGTTTCATGGTCGGTATGGATGATGAACTCATGTGGGCGAAGGTAATGTTCCCATTCATGCAAAACTCGCACTAAAGCATATAGCTCTTTGTCATAGATGGGGTAATTGAGTTGCGCTCCGGATAGTTTCTCACTAAAGTAAGCTATGGGGCGCTTCTCTTGCGTTAACACGCCTCCTATGCCATTACCGCTAGCATCGCAATGAATCTCAAAAGGCTTGTCGAAGTTGGGTAAGGCAAGCACGGGAGCATGAGTAAGCAAATTCTTAAGCTCATTGAAAGCAATATCTTGAGATTGTCCCCAAACAGAAGGCACGTTCTTCTTGCTCAAAGCATGCAAAGGTGAAGCAATGGTGCTAAAATCCTTCACAAATCGGTGGTAGAAACCGGCTAAACCAAGAAAACTATGCACTTGTTGCAAATTGGTTGGTTGGGGCCAAGTTTTAATAGCATTGATCTTAGATTCATCAACATGAACACCCTTAGAAGATACAACAAAGCCTAAGAAAACGAGCTTATCAACACCAAAAAGGCATTTCTCCATATTAGCATTGAGACGCTCTTTCCTAAGAGTTTGCAAAATGGTGCGGACATGGGTGACATGCTCTTGGATAGATTTGCTAAACACAAGAATGTCATTGAAGTAAACCACAACAAATATACCAATGTAAGGGCGAAAGACATGGTTCATAAGGCGCATAAAAGTGCCCGGTGCTTCCGAGAGACCCATAGGCATGACTAACCACTCATACAAACCAAACTTGGTTTTGAAGGCGGTTTTCCATTCATCACCCTCTTGTATGCGGATTTGATAGTAACCACTCTTAAGATCAATTTTGGAAAATATAGTGGCACCGCTAAGTTCATCAAGCATATCATCAAGGCGTGGAATGGGGTACCTATATCTAACGGTGATAGCATTGATAGGTCTACAATCGGAACACATGCGAAAGCTACCGTCACGTTTCGGCACAAGAATGACCGGTATGGCACAAGGACTCAAACTTTCACGCACATGACCATAGTCTATGAGATGCTTTACATGCCTTTGTATTTCTTTGGTTTCTTCGGGGTTGACGCGGTATGGAGCTTTGTTGGGAAGCGGCGCTCCGGAGATGAGATCAATTCGGTGCTTGATGCCTCGTAGTGGAGGGAGACTCGGAGGTAGCTCATCAGGGAAAACATCTTGGAATTCCTGCAATAGAGAAAATAACACCAAAGGTAGATCATGAGAGTTGTTAGTGTTTGTGACCTCGTCCTTGCACAATAGGACATTGTGTAGGACACTTGTTGGGTTCTCACACACTTCTCTCATCTCACGTTTGGTGGCAAAGAGGACTAGGTTTTTCTTGTCGCTCATCGTGGAGTCACTCAATTTGGGCTTGTGGCGCTCACTCTCTTTTTGGTGGATTGCTCTCTCACTATTTTCTCCATGATGGGTGGCTTGCTTGTCGGCTATCACTTGGCATGGAGACATCGGACGTAGCACGAACTCTTTTCCTTTCATCTTGAAGCTATAGTGATTTGTACGCCCATTGTGAATGACACCTCGGTCAAATTTTCATGGCCGTCCAAGAAGGAGGTGGCAAACGGTCATCGGAAGGACATCACATTCCAGCGTGTCTTCATAGGCGCCGATCTTGAAAGAGACTTGTACTCTATGCTCTACTTGTATGGTGCCGGTGTTGCTTAGCCATTGAACCTTGTAGGGGTGAGGGTGCTTCATCTTGACCAATTGGAGCTTGGAGCATAGTTCTTCACTTGCTAAGTTGTGGCAACTCCCTCCATCGTTGATGACCTTGACGGAGCGTCCATTGATGCCGGCCTTTGAGTGGAATATGGTGCATCTTTGTTCTTCTTCTTGTTGATGTTAGAGAGTCAAGACTTTTGAGACAACAAGTGCGGGACATGAGTCTTCATCACAAAAGACTTGTTCTTCTTCATTGTTCACTTGGCGGTGCATGGCCACTTGCTCAAGGGCTTCCATTTCTCCTTCACTCATGGAATCATAAGTGCCATCATCGTTGAAGATCATTGTGCGTTTGTTGGTGCGCTCGAAGGACTTGTGGCCTCGGCCGCCGCATGTGAAGCATTTGATAGAACTTGTTTTGATGGTCTCATCGGTTGGAGTAGATGATCATGAAGCTTTCTTGAAGTTGCTTGTAGTAGGAGGACGACTTGAGCTTGTCGAAGCTTTCTTGTAACTTGACTTGTCGCCGTTGCTTGTAGAAGGCGTGGTTGAGGTCGAAGGTGTTGGACTCGTCGAAGCTAGATTGTTGGAGAGGCCATAGGACTTGGATGAGAACTTGGCATACTTGAAGTCGTCTTGTACTTGCCGTTCCGCTTTGGTAGCTTGATGCACTAGTTCGATGAGGTTCGAGTAAGGTTGGAAGTCGGCGATCTTCTTGATAGGATGATTGAGTCCATTCAAGAACCGTGCAATAGTTTGCTCATCATCTTCCGTCACATTGGCTCTTGTCATGGCAATCTCCATTTACTTGTAGTACTCTTCAACGCTCTTGGTTCCTTGCTTGAGTTGTTGGAGTTTCTTGAAGAGGTCGTAGTTGTAGTAGGTAGGCACGAAGCGTGCTCTCATGACATCCTTCATTTGTTCCGAAGTAGTGATGGGTGGATCACCTCTTGCCTCGCGGCGCTCAATGACTTGTTCCCACCAAATGAGGACATAATCTTGGAACTCAAGGGATGCCATCGCGATCTTCTTCTCTTCTTCATAATTGTGCAAACGGAAGATCTTGTCAATCTTCAATGCCCATGAAAGGTATTCTTCGGGATCGTTGCTTCCATTGAACTTGGGCATGGTGAACTTGAGCTTGCCGTAGCGTTGCTCTTCATTATGTTGGGGTCGGGAATTGTGACGCCTATGTTGTAGATGATTGGCCAACTTGTGGTACACTTAACACAGAGGGTTATCAACCTCGTGTTTCTCTTCCCATGGAGGATTCCCATTGTTTTCATGCTCTTGGTGAACTTGATGGTCTTGGCGAGCTTGATGGGGAGCTTGTCTATCTTGACGAGGCGCTTGTCTATCTTGACGAGGAGCTTGTTGACGCACACGTCTTTGGTACATTCTTTCTTGAGCTTCATCGCGAAGTGCTTCTCGATGTAGTCGAGATTGTCGGCCTCGGTCGGCTACGGCACGACATGATTCATGAAGGGCCCGTTGCGCTTCAAGTGCTTGAGCTGCACGTAGTTGTTGTTGTTGGCATTCCGCCTCGACGTCTTGTGCATCTTGATGTAGTCGCGCTCGCTCCTCTTGTTCGTGTTGACGTTGGCGATGCCGTTCTTGAGCTAGCGCAAATGCTTCTTCGGCTTGACGTTGTCGATGTTCTTGAGAGTCGTTGTCTCGGAGTGGGTTGAGGTTTGCTTGACGCTCGTTGCGCGTGGCTCGTCAAAGAGTATTCGATGTCGGTGTACTTGAACCGGAGATGGTGTCGTCGGAGTGTCGACTTGAACGGCTCCTTCTTGAAGTGGAATAAGAGCGGTTGAGCAACAAAGCGCGAATCTCGTCCATCCTTGCGTCATTCTCTTGCTTGTGATTGTCGAGCTTGTTGTCAAAGTAGTCCCTTGTATGTTGCTCGGAAAGTCGCAAGTCGACGGCAAGGTTGTCGATGCGTTCACTCATAGCTTGTTGCTCTTGATGCAAAGCACGTTGTGCACCAAAGAGGTGACTCTTGGTGACGAAGGAGTTCATGACGTCGTCTTGCTCCATGAAGAGTGGGTTGGTAGAAGTACTTGGCCTATCCATCATTCCAAGACAAGTGTGAGTGGAAGAAAGGGAAGAACCAATATCAAATGTACCTTGACCGATGTTGACAATGGATCAAAGATGACTCCAATGTGTAACAAGGAAATAGCACAATTGGTACCAATTCTTGTCGGTTCTCACACCTACACAAGTAAAAGCTTTGGTGGAGCTTGGTTAGGATGGTGGCACAATTTTTAATATGAATGTAAGTAAGATTCAATAATGTTGGAAAAGATTCGCAAGATGAAATGTAACAAGTAGGCCAAGCATATACGGTACACGGAAACACACACACAAAAAGATAAGTGGGGTTGGGCAACCAAGGGTGAGCCAAAATGTGGAATCCACAAAAATGCTCTTGTTGCGCAACACTAGAGAGACGCTAGCACGATTGCACGATAAGCGGATACAAGAACTTGTGCACAACCTACTTAGCAAAAATGCAACGGCTTCTATCCCAAATATGTTTTATGCAAGGTGTTGGTATGATATGATCCAAGATGATCGAGTATGACAATCTTAATGTTGTATGATGCTATGGTTCTTGCTTAAAAGCTCTCTGCTTATCTTTCCTCTTTGCTTAAAAGCTTGGTTGGCTCTTTGATGTTTGAGTTCTTTTCGTATGCGACGCTTGACGAACCAAGATAGCAAGTGAGTATGCGATGACAACTTTGTGACACAAGAGATGATAACAATATAATCAACAATGATGCACGTATGTATGCTATGGGGATGTATGATCACTAAAGTGCACAAGTCTCGTTGCCGGCAATACTCAATGGCTAGTCTCGATGGGTAAGCAACGCAAAGGAGTCAGGCGATGATGGCTAACAATGAGATGGCAAGAATGATATGTCCAATCCCAAGATGAGGTTACCGGTCTTGCTTCCGGTATGGTGTCAAAATGGTGGCACGAATACCATGTCGTAGTCGAGGTGGTCGTTGTTGATGACCGGTGTTGATGACGCGTCCGTGGCAAAAATGAGCGGCGGTGGTGTCGATGTCGAACCGTACCTAGATAGCCGAAACACAAAAGGATACGGTGCCGCAACTCAAATTCTCAAAGCCAAAGGCGACCAAAATCGTCGGAGTAGGTGGCGGTGAGGTGGTGGTGTGGGTTGGGATAATTTCAAAGATTTTGGAAAGTCGGGGGTGGTGTAGCGGATGAATGGTGGAAGTAGCAGTCGTCCGGTAGTGGACGGATGTCCGGTCACCGGTCGTCCGGTAACGTCGGACGTCCGGTGCTTCCTGGGTCGCCGGACGTCCGGTGATGTGCCGGTCGTCCGGTGGTCGGCGTCAACGTGAGATACTAGATCCGGGAGGTGATTTTGGGGGGAATATGGGGGATTTGGGAGGGATTTCGAGGTGGAGATGGTGGGGGAAGGCTAGATCTACTTGCAATGCAACAAATTTACGGATCAAAACCAACAAAACATCATCAAAACTCACAAAACACAAGAAAAATTTTGGGGCTATTTTGTGGGGATTTTCGGATTAGGACGAAAAACAACAAAATCAAGCTAGAAAAATGAAGAAGGGGCTCCGAAATCGTGATCAACCTTGCTCATGATACCTAGATGATGTAGGGTGAAACCCTAGATGGCCGATCTTTCACGAAAGGAGCGGATCCCAAAGAGAAACACGAAGAACACGAGGGAAAAAACGAGGGGAAAACACGAGAGAATCACTCAAACCAACAAGATTCGATTACACATGTGCTAGATCCTCGAAACACAAAGAGATACATGATGATCCAAGGTCAATAAAGGACAATACACGATAACCGGTTCTTCTCCGTGAGGAGGTCTTGAATCCACGGGGGGATCTTCCCTTAGAAAGGGGGCTTGAATCCAAGGGGATCTTCTCTGAAGAGGCCGCGGTCTCTCGCAAGGAGGAGATCCGATATGGATGAGCGTAGCTCTATCTCTCAAATGAGCTATCACAACGCTAACCCTAGATAGGATGAATGGGGGTCTATTTATAGTCTAAGTGCAAAAAGGGAGAAGTGAAGGGGTACATGGGCCTCGGGCCCAAATCTGGACGCAGCCAGGTACCGGACGTCCACTGGGGACCGGTCGTCCGGTGTCTCAGGAGCTGCCGGACATCCGGTGGCTTCTGGTCGTCCGCTGGTTCTGCTCTGTGATGGGGGCGCGGGACATCCGGGGGCTCCGGACTTCCGCTGATGTTGCTTCGGGTGCTGGTGCGCCGGTCGTCCGGTCCGGACCGGACGTCCGCTCGTTCGCTTCGGGTGCAGGGGCACCGGTCTTCCGGTCTGGGCCGGACGTCCGCTGGCTGGAGCTCGGCTGACGCTTCAGGCACCGGACGTCCGGTCCCGGCCGGTCGTCCGGTGGCTGGGAAATTTCCTGCAGCTCTTCTTCTTCTCCGTCTTCTCGTCCATCTTCCTATTCTTCTTGTCCTTGCTCCTTAGATTCTCCATTGTACCTGAGTATGCATAATGTATCCATATGAGGTAGTAGCCATGCTTCATGTGCATCGGAGTGGAATTGTGAGAGGAGAGATGTCACCTCGGTTTCAAGGGCTCTTGCGCGTGATCGAGTCATGGGCCCGGTAGGCACTTGGTGAGACGATGGTAGGTCCATGGGGATGACCTTGAGATGCTCCGCATCATGTTTATTCTTCAAATTCGTCACACACTGAACACCTCACATGTCATTTGTTCTTGATTCATTTCTCTAAGCTATGTTTTTCTTCAAGATTCCTCAATTGTGTGGATTTTTGATCTCTACAACTATGGAACCTAAGACAAAGAACGCTTAGTGAAATTCTTCCAGACCCATGTGGTCAAATTCCTCAAACTTGTTCTTTTTCAAAAAACCGCTGAGAATGCATATGACCTCTCCATATTCCTCACAACAATACTCTATTCACAGGTACTCATGTCAGCTAATGAATCACTAGGTTCTCATCAACCTAACTCATTTGGAGCGTTCCTCGAAGAAAAGTTGCAAACATCTTCAGAGAATTCCATTGTTCAAATTCCTCATCTAAAGAAAATGGCTGATGGAACGAAGCCACAGAAAGGAGGAAAAAGGCTTGAGGTCAACATAGCATTTGAAAGCCTGATGATATTTAGGCCGGGTACTGCACACCCCTGAGGACGACAAAAATTAGTGCAAGGTGCGCATTCAAAAGATTGAGATGAGATGGGCAAGAGAGTGGAGGGAGTACAGGTATGTTACTCCAAGTACATGAAGAAATTCGCTCTCAATCCTCCATCCCCAAGACCTCCATTGGCACCTGGCCAAGAAGCAGATCCCACCAGCCTCAAGCACGGTGAGGATTATCCTGATGAATGGGCCAAGCGCCAGGCCAAGCTAGCCCAAGTATCTAAGGAAGCAGTGAGGAAATTTAATGAAGATTCTGCTGCTACTGCTACCACTGCTGAGGCCTCTACAGGCAAGCCAAAGAAGGCCATGCCAGAGAAGCCTGCTCACAAGCCAAGGGCTTCACCCTCAATGCCCTCATGGCCAAGTTCCTCAGCAATGCCCTCACGGCCAGACTCTTCAAAGCCCTCACGACCAACTCCTCATGCTGCTCCCAAGTCCTCAGCTCCTCTGCCAAAGTCCTCAGCTGCTCCGACCAAATCCTCGGCACCTGCGCATCTCGCCACGTGCCAAAGAATGACAGGCATCTCTATTGCCTCAGGAGCTTCTGCTAGTTCCTCAGCTGCACCAAATTCCTCAATAGTCCCCTCTCTGCTGAAGAAAAAGGCCACTGCTGGACGAGGTTCTCGCCCAAGTCCTCACAAGAGGCAAGTCGCCTTCCAAGTACCGTTCGATGAAGACGAAGCTGATGATGATGAACTTGTAGAAATCATCAAAGATAGGCAAGTCAGGGCCGCTAGAGCCAAGGGCACAAGTGTGCCGTTGCTTTTGGATCCAAAGTTGATCCTTGAGTACATTGATCTATGGCACAAGGACCCCAATACTCCTATACCTGATTTCAAGTTGACTCCTGCCAAAGTCATATGTTGAATCACTTCATTCAGGAAGAAAAGTGGAAGTTTGAGAAGGCCAGGCAGATCAAGAAAGGGCAGTACAAGAAGGAGCGCTTCCTGAAGAAGAACGTTGCCTCTATGACGACTGAAGAACATGTCACAATTCAATCAGAGATCAAGAAACTCAATGATGAATTTGACGCATACCGTGCTGACTGGCTTGGAGCCAAAGTCAGGTTTGTGAAATTGACTGCCAGGGCAACCACTAGTGTTGTTCCTGAAGAAAGTGAAGACATCAGGGAAACTGCATCAGTTGCGCCTGAAGAAATTCAACCAAATTCCTATGCTCCTCCTGCGCCTACACCAACTCCGATCCTTCCATCTGCACCACATGTGAAGAAGACCAAGGCTGTAGAGCGTGCAGAAGTGAAGAAAAGGAAGGCATCAACTTCATCAGATTCTTCAGCCCCGAAGAAGATGAAGCCATTGACTAGCTCATTGACAACCCAATTGATGTTGTTCCTATCTCAACCATGACATCAAAGGACCTTGTTCCTTTTGATGAAGACTATATGATTCCAAGTGAATCTGATGAAGAGAATCCTTCTGCTGCTTCGTCAGAGCAGTTGGATGAAGAAATTGAAGTGGATGAAAACCCTTAAACCCCAATTATCTCATCGCACATGCCTCAGTTCACTGTTGAAGAGGCCGACGTTGAAGAAATGGATGAAGAAGTCGATGTAGACATTGGATGCACCACGCCAGTGCTGAATGATGACTTTCGGGAAAGTAAGCACCCCAATTCTCCTTTGTTCACTCCTCTGCAACAAATTCCTCAGTCCCAAGTGACTACTAAAGTTCAAATTGGATCGGAAGAACCTCGTGCAACTCCGTCCATCCATGAAGAAATTCTAGCCACTAGTGCTGATGAAAATGTAAATGAAGAATTGAAGTCCCAGGCTGTCACTGAAGAAGTACCTGAAATTCCTCAGCATGTGGAACCTGAGATCGAGATCCCTGAGGTTGTGAAGCAATTGACTGACACACCTCACACCAAGCCAAAGGATCCCTTTTCGAAGAAACAA
Source organism: Triticum aestivum (assembly GCF_018294505.1). Taxonomy (NCBI): domain Eukaryota; kingdom Viridiplantae; phylum Streptophyta; class Magnoliopsida; order Poales; family Poaceae; genus Triticum; species Triticum aestivum. The sequence goes on along the minus strand of NC_057809.1, from coordinate 350,751,238 downwards.
AAATTCAAGGCTGATGACTTCATTGGCGAGCATGTATTCTTCACTGACTACAACCCTTATGACTCTGCTCGTCTAAGGAGGAAGCGTTTCTGGACTACAAGCCAGACCAACTTCTATTCTTCACTGCTTTTCAACAAGGACAAAATCTTCTACCATGAGCATATTCCTCATGTGGACATGGAATCATTGCCTTGTTTCACTCCTCTGCTCGGTGTGCTTCATGACGCAGGCCTCCTCAACTTTTGCTCTGACATTATTGATTGGAATGAAGAGCTCATTCTTCACTTCTATGCGACACTGCACATCACCGGTGATCCTAAAGACATCAACACCTGGGTCTTGGACTTGATGACCGATAATACTCATTATAAGGCACTGTCCTCTGAATTTCTTCACGCCCTGCCCATCAGTCCACCCAGTGAAGGAGCTCGCTGCTTGTACCAAGAACCTGAACTCACTGCTCATTACATGGAAGTGTTAATGAAGCCTCTAAAGCACGGTCAAGCCCCAAGGACCAAATTCCTCGTAAAGGACTTACTCTATGTGCCCAAAACAGTCTATCGCATTCTGACGAGGTCAATGAGTCCCATCAAAGTCCACGACTCATCTGATGAGGAAATTGTTGCCATCATGAAGAATCTGCTATTCAACATCATTCATAGCATTCGTATCAATTATTATGATTTCTTCATGAGGACTCTGGCAAATGTTGCACTCTCCCCGTTTGAGTTGAAGCCTTATGCTCCTTGGATTATGAGATTCCTCAGAACAAGGTCTTCACTCAACTACCAGGCTGATTTTCAGAATCACCTCAGCTACCTGCCCCCGATTGAAGTCCTCAAGCAGACTTATACCTCAGCTGATGAAAAGGGCAAGGCACCTCTGGTCATTGATGAAGGCATTCATCCATTGGATGGTCAGTGTTGCAAAGCTGCATCTTACTCCACCAATAATGACTCTGCCACTCATGATTCTGCTGCCAATGCACCCAAGTCTACTCCTCAAGCCATAGCTCCACGTGTGATGACTGACCATGAGCTACTTCTTAGTCTTCACCAGAAAGTGGATCGAAACCATAAATGGGTTAAGAATCAGTTTTGTTCTATTCTTCACAACATGACTGCTACTCATAATGTAGTGAAGAAAAACCATTACTACCTCCATGAATTTTTCGGTCGCACCTAGGCTGTCCTATCACATCTGTATAGTGAAGAAGATCTGAAGAAAATGGGTCTCAAGGAAGATTTTGACCAGCTTAAGAAATTCAAGAAGGTCAAGGTTCCTTCTTTGGTGACTAGCTTATATTCTTCATCATGTGAAACCGGCGAGTATGAAGACTTGGACGACACTGCGACATGCCCTACAACGACAAACGACCCCAACAACGCTGGTGCTCCTCCATCAACTTGATATTCTTCAGGGCGTTAGTCCTCATTTTCAACCCTTTTGGTCATTAGATGACAAAGGGGGAGAAATTTGAGTTGATCTTCAAGCGGGTCTACCTATATGGACGTTTTTTTCTCTAAGTTACAACTCTCGTTCTTTTGAAGACTTTGCTGGATCGAGTTGTAATCTTAAACTCTATGGTGGCCAGATACTTTTGTTGTGTTTTTCTACATGCTTATTCCTCATTAATGTTAATGCACGCATGCTAAACTACATCAGTCACCATATTTCATCATGCATTTCAAAATCTTCATATTATATGTTAAATGCGCATATGAATTACATGATATAGGAGGAGATCTCCATGATACTACTCTTCAAAGTGTGCATTGCCTCAAAAGCAAATTCCGCACTATGCACATCTTCTGGGGAGTTCTTCTATATATTGCAATCAAATTCGTCAATTCCAGTATTTACACTTCATATGTTTATCCCCGTTGAAAACTTGACCTATATTGTCATCAATCAGCAAAATGGGGGAGATTGTAAGTGCATCTAGTGCCCCTTAGTGATTTTGGTGTATTGAAGACTTATAGGTTAAGGGACTGATGCGTTTCTGAGTATACACATGTCTATAAGTCTATGAAGAGTTTGATATTTACAGTGAATGTCGACCCCTAAAAATGAAGTTCTTCGACTGAAGACTTTGGATTTCTGAAGACTTTCTGAAGACTTTGAAAGTGAATAAATTGGTGTGACCTTGAAGACTTGGTATTCATTCGAGGAACATGGAGCGTGAAGACTTTTGTTTTCGTAGTTTCATTTTCCCTTTCTTAAGTCATAGGAAACACCGTACTGTCAAAGGGGGTCGAGGAAATAGTAAGGAAAAATTTCCATGCGATGCTCAATTCAAAATCCTACACCTACCAATCCCTTCAAGTGAAGCCATTAGAAATCTCATACAGTTCAGTCATATTCTTTAGTGACAGAGACGAAGTTCTTCTGGTCTGTCAGGAATTTGTTCTGACTGAGGAGTTAGGAATTCGCTAGTGCAGATTGCCTACACCATGAGGAACATGATAGCCCTGAGGAATTTGATACTAAAAATTCCGACCGGTGCTGTGCTATGCGCTAGCTGTCCCAAAATATCTACCCACCTAACGGTCATATCATTGAAGGGCATTTATGTCTTATCATGTTGGCTGCTCCCAAGGCTATAAATAGCCGCCCCCTACAACCACTAGATGGTTGGCTGCTTCGAGAAAAACTGACACTTGTCATTTGAGAGCATCCCATCCTCCGAGGACTTTGAGTGAAAATCATCAAGTGAGGAAAACCCAAACCCAAACACCTACAAACCCAAAGTGATTAAGCATCACTAAAGAGATTGATCATGCGTGGATCCGACGCCTGTTACATTTGAAGACTGTGCATCTTCTAGACGGTTAGGCGTCATTGTCTAGAGCATCCAAGAGGAAATTGTGGATCGCCGAGTGACCGAGTCTGTGAAGGTTTGGAAGTCACCTAAAGACTTACCACGAGTGGTTGGGTGAGGACTGCGTGACCTTAGCTCATGGGGAATACGGTGAGCACTAAGTGTCCTGAGCTGGGTGTTCGGGACTGTGTGTCCTCAAGTTTAAATACCTAGCCACCCTAACCAGACGTACAACTGTCACAACAGTTGGAACTGGTCTACCAAATCATTGTCACAACAGTTGGAACTAGTTCCATTTCCTCAACCCTTCCATTTCCTCATTTCTGTGTTGTCTGCTTGTTCATATCTGTTTGAAGACTTTGACTGAAGACTTTCTCTATTTCCCGAGTTCATTTTCTTCAGCCTGTTTGTCTTATCCTTGTTTACGCTTTCTATACTCTGTGCTTGTTTTCATTTCATCATGAAGACCATGCTCATGCATTGTTGTGTTTACTTATTAGTACTTATTCTGATGCAAGTAGTTCTTCACTCAGGAATTTCCTCACATTGAAATTTCTCAATGAAGAATTCATAAAAATCGCCTATTCACCCCCCTCTAGTCGATATAACACACTTTCAAGGCAACAAAAGCATAACATGTCTGAGTATAGACAACTACAAATGAAAAAGGCTGAGAAGCCTCATTATCTACAAGACCCTCCCAAGCGTACAAGATCGTAGCTGAGGTAACAAGCTAAACTTCGAAGTCCATGCAGAACTACAAGTGAGACTGAAGTCTCCTCTGTAAAACATAAATTAAGCAAATGTGAGTACAAACGTACCCAAAAAGACTTACCTCACAACTAGCTACATATGCATCAGCATCAACAAAAGGGGTGGTGGAGTTTAACTGCAGCAAGCCAGCTTTGACTCATGTCTATCCTGTACTACGACTGCTGGTAACTCTTTTGAGGTGGCGCACACAAGTCCACATATTCACCATATCAATACACCACTATGGATCCACTCCCATCTCCCTATGAGAAGGCCATCCATAGAACTCACACTTATCTTGCACATTTTAGAGTATCCACTTTCACTTATCTATGAACTTCATAAGCAACCCAGTAGTCCATTACCGCGGATGCGGCTATTCGAATAGATCCTGTTAACTATGGAGGGGTGTACTACTTCACACATGCTCTCACCACTTACCGCCATGTACATGGCATGTATCTCGGCAACCTTCAAGCGGAAGCTTGGCGAGGGTGTCAACCACGACCTGACTAACCACGCAAGACTCTAGTCTAGGTTTATCGCCTATTCGGGTTCCATCAGAAAGGGAGTTCGGCCGAGGTTTCCATCACGGCCCCAAACGATGTGAGCAGGGTTCCCAAGTGTAATGCCCTCGATGCGGCTATATCTCCCACGTGTCAAAGCACGACTTAGAGGCATGACCGCATTGAAAGCAATGTCGCAAGTGAGGTAATCTTCACACAACCCATGTAATACATAAGGGAAAGAGATACATAGTTGGCTTACAATCGCCACTTCACACAAATACATGAATAAAGCATTACATCATCCAGATACAATCAAGGTCTGACTACGGAACCAAAATAACAGAAGAACCCCAAATGCGACACGGTCCCCGATTGACCCCAACTGGGCTCCACTACTGATCAACTAGAACGAAACAACACAAAGGACAAGATCTTCGTCGAGCTCATCCTTGAGCTTGGTTGCGTCACCTGCTCTATAACATCGGCACCTGTAAACTGGTTTTGGAAGTATCTATGAGGCATAGGGACTCAGCAATCTCGCACCCTCGCAATCAAGACTATTTAAGCTTATGGGTAAGGTAAAGGTATGAGGTGGAGCTGCAGCAAGCGACTAGCATATATGGTGGCTAACCTATTCGCAAAAGAGAGCGAGGAGAGAAGGCAAAAGCACGGTCAAACAACTATGATCAAGAAGTGATCCTAGAACAACCTACATCAAGCATAACTCCAACACCGTGTTCACTTCCCGGACTCCGCCGGAAAGAGACCATCACGGTTACACACGCGATTGATTCATTTTAATTAAGTTAAGGTTCAAGTTATCTACAACCGGACATTAACAAATTCCCATCTGCCCATAACCGCGGGCATGGCTTTCGAAAGTTCAAAACCCTGCAGGGGTGTCCCAACTTAGCCCATGACAAGCTCTCACGGTCAACGAAGGAATAGACCTCCTCCCGAGACGTTCCGATCAGACTCGGTATCCCAGTTCTACAAGACACTTTGACAAGTTAAAACAAATCCAGCAACACCGCCCGAATGTGCCGACAAATCCCGATAGGAGCTGCACATATCTCTTTCTCAGGGCACACTCAGATGAGACTAGCTATGAGTAAAACCAACCCTCAAGTTTCCCCGAGGTGGCCCCACAGGCAGCTCAATTCGGACCAACACTCAGAGGAGCACTGGCCCGGGGGTGGGGGGTTAGAATAAAGATGACCCTTGAGTCTGCAGAACCCAAGGGAAGGTGGTAGGTTGTTAGTGCAAATGGTAAAACCAAGGATGGGCATTGCTGGAGGAGTTTAATTCAAGGCGAACTGTCAAGGGGTTCCCATTATTACCCAACCGCGTAAGGAACGCAAAATCCGGGAACATAAACCCGATATGACGGAAACTAGGGCGGCAAGAGTGGAACAAAACACCAGGCATAAGGCTGAGCCTTCCACCCTTTACCAAGTATATAGATGCATTAATTAAATAAGAGATATTGTGATATCCCAACAAGTAAACATGTTCCAACAAGGAACAACATCTCCATGTTCCAACAAGGAACAAACTTCAATCTTCACCTGCAACTAACAACACTATAAGAGGGGCTGAGCAAAGCGGTAACATAGCCAAACAATGGTTTGCTAGGACAAGGTGGGTTAGAGGCTTGGTTCAACAATATGGGAGGCATGATAAGCAAGTGGCAGGTATCGCAGCATAGGCATAGCAAAAGAGCGACCATCTAGCAAGCAAAGATAGAAGTGATTTTGAAGGTATGGTCATCTTGCCTGAAATCCTGCAAGGAATAAGAACGAGTCCATGAGGAAGACAAACAGACGTAGTCGAACGGTTCCTCACAAACGCGACGTTAACGGAACCAACCCGAAGAAGCAACACCGGAAAAGAGCAAACAACCTAGTAAACAACCATGACATGAACATGGCATGATGCACAATCAAGTATGATGCGTGTCCGGTTTAATGATAAATGACATGGCAAAATGCACAAGCAATACTACAAATTAAGTGGAGCTCAATATGCAACGGAGTTGCATATTGAGGAAAACACCACTTGACTTATTTAGTTCAATCTTGTTTATGTACCCAACAATACTAAATGTTGTTAAACATGGCCAGAGGGTGAAACAAAGAAAACTACCTATCTAGTCAAGTTTAAATGAGGCTGGAAACAACGAACAACAATTCCGGAAACTCCTCATATGCATATATTAGGTTTGGTACTGTTCTGCCCTAAACATAATTTTAGAGTTGTTAAGCATGCAAAATAAGGCCACCATGTTAAACTAGGCAAAATTCTACCCCATTTACATATAAAGTTTATTAAATTCAGAGTTATGGTTATTTAGTTATGAATTAAACATTTTAGCATGGCATAGGAGTAAATTAATGCGAACAACATTTTAACATTTTAAACATGGATGAAAATGACATATTATGATACTAGACAAAATTCTAAGCAAGTTTCATATTAAGTTTGTTTTAATCCGATGCACGGTTATTTACTTGTGAGCAAATTAAAACGCACAGACTGGAAAAAAAACCTACACGGGCTGAAACTGGATCTGGCAAGGGTTGCTCACATTGGGACAAGCCCATCTGACCCTGGGGCGCATGGCGCGGGGCGGGCAGGCCGCGGAGGAGGCTGGGCTCTCCTGGCACTGGCGTAAAACTAGGCCTCGCATTGCCCGGCTGGCCCACGCGCGGAGGCGAACTGTGCTGGGGTCACCGTCCTCCTCTGCTCGATGCAGAGGCAGAACCAGGCATGGTGGCGCCCGCCGGTGAAGTGGAACGATGGCGCAGCAGGGAAGAGCTCCGGCGAGGTCGGGTATGGATGGATCCGGCCTTGGGGCATCGGATCTGACGACGAGGATGGTCAGGGGGACGAGCGGCGAAGGTGGTGGACTCCGGCGAAGGTCAACGAGGCGAGGGCGAGTGGAACTTCATCTGCGATGGCGCCCTGCACGGGAAAGAGAGAGAGAGACGTGAGGGAGAGGGAGGACAGAGGAAAGGAGAGAGACGGATCTAGCCTGGGATCACCGGCGGCGGCTCCGGGTCGCCGGAGTTCATCCCGGCGCGGTGCGAGGCGATTCCAGCGACGGGCACGAGCGGGAGGGAGCATCAGGCTCTCTCGACCCTGGTCAGGGATGGCGGCGGCACGGTGCGGGCGCCTCGGCCCAGAATGGCCTGGGGCGGGCCTCGGATGGGCCTGGCAGGGACCGAGGCGATGTGGGGCGCGAGGAGGCGACGTGGCGGCTTCCCGTTGGCTGCGGGTGTCCTTCGTGGTGGCGGCTGGCCACCAGGATGGTGCCAAGTGGCAGGGACTAGGTGGCCGATGGTGGAAAAAGAGGAGAGGAGGTGGGAGGCGGCTGGCTGATGATTGGGGGCGCGTATTTCAAGGAGAAGGAAGGAGAAGGCCCAAAATGGCATGGAGGGGGTCTATATAAGGTAAGGGGGCTAGGGTTAGGGGGTTTGAGGCTGTTTCGAAGCCGTTCGATCTCGATCGGACGACCCAGAACGGAGGGGGTTAGATAGGTGGGCTAGTGGGCTGTGCTAGAGAGAGATGGACTAAGAAGAGAGGAGAGCAAGGCCCGGCAACAGTTTTCGGAGACCGAAAACGTCCGACACTAGACCGACTATACTGCCGCTATAGTTATTCGTTGGGGCAACAGACGATCTCCGAATGCGATGAAACTTGACAGGCGGTCTATCCACACTATAATAAGACCACACGTCAACTTTCATCCCATTCTGAGAATATCTTCCGTCCACTTAAAAAAAATACTATTTCGGAACTACCGCGGGTGCGTGCAAGTGTGGTTGGGCTCAGAACGGACAACAGACGGAACTGGGGGAACCCGGACGGATGCAAGTTTTGAAAACATGATGCAATGCACATGATGACATGGCAAGATAAAACACGCAAGCAAATGACATGGCAACGATGGCGAATAACTGGAGGACACCTGGCACATCGGTCTCGGGGCGTTACAACACTCCACCACTACGAGAGGATCTCGTCCCGAGATCTAGAATGGCACCGGAGGGAAAACGGAAAGAAAGAGAAGAGGTAAATCTAAGTTGCTTCTTTGACAAACGAGTGAGATCAAAGAACCTTGAAAAGGTAAAGAAAATTGAAAGAAGAAAGCAACGGAGAAGAAAAAAGTTGCAAACACTCCGTTAGAAAAGAGGAACAAGGATCATTATGGAAAACTTGTAGGTTGACGGACATAAGAAAAGGGTTTCAATGGACAATAAGTACATGCAAGCACTCCGGTTGAAACAAGATGTACAAGGAATGATAAAGATCAATTACGGCAACACTTCGGTTGGAAATGAAAGGAATTGAAGATGATCTTTGACAAAACGAGATGATGGGTTGAAAAGAGCAACATCACAATGCCTCCAGAAGAAAAAGAAAGAATGGAATGGTATGAACGGAGGTAAAAACAAGGTCTTGAGAAGGCACGCTTACGACAAATGCTAGAACGTAGTTGTTGGAAAACCAACAACTAAAAGAATAAGCTTGATATGGTCTTATGGAATACATCTCAAATTATGAGGTGACAACCTGCCACTCACGGGAGAAAGAATTGGATTGATATGAACGAGGAGACGAGAAACTATATCGCACCGGAAAGGATAAATGAAGAAATTGGATCATTTATAAGCACCATAGATAGCAACAATCCTTAGGGAAGGCTTTAGGTGAAATATAACCCAAGATAACTCCAATGAGGAAATTGGTGTATTTAAAATACCTCATTCTTAACAACAAGTGAATCATGAAACATGAACTCAAATTATCAAGAATGACATAATACCACCTCCAATGATACGGAAGAAAGAATTGCACTCTGGATAGCAAGATGAAGAAAACTTGAGCTTCTTAGCAAAGACTGTCGATGAACACTTCGAGAAGGAATTAAATCCTTGATGAATCCATCATGTAGAAACTCCATGAAGAACTCCGGTAAACAAAAGAATGCTCAAACGGAAGGCAAGAGAAGATGGAAACACAAGGTGAAACCTTGTAATGATTTAGATGGATCTCCGTGATAATTAGAGCTTGGAACTCCGGGAAAGGAAGATGAGCACTTGAAACCAAGAATAAGTATGATGAACCACTCCGGAAAACAGGAATTAAATAAACTCAATGAAACAAGAATAAGAATTACATTATGCGTATCCTTCACCAATTTAAAATTGATGACAAACAATGGATTTGGCATACTACTTATACTCGTAGAAAGGATTAAGATAGATATAGCACAAACTTGAGAAAGTCTTCAATGATCCGCCGGTAGGATTTGGAAACAACGAATAAATAGATATGATAACGAAAGAGAAGCACTCTTGAACAAACCACTGTAAGAATTGAAAAAGAACGAATAAAACATGAAGAAACACAGGGAAGGATTAGCAATTAAACGAAGATGCTTGAGAGAATTTAGATCCATGAGAATGAAGAGATTACGAGATAATTAGAGAATCCTTGATTTAAGCACCGGTATGATTTAGAGTATGAGAGCTGAAAGTTGGGAATGAGTGATATCCCGAAATTATGGCCTTTGGAGAATCAAACTGAAAAGACTCCTGAATTACTCCGGATGGGTGAAAAATAATTCTGACAATCGAAAACAATTATGAGAGGATGGCAACAATCTCAAATGATGAATCTTGAAGAGAAAAGAGCAAGGTTGAAAGAAGAATCTTCTTCGGTCTTCAAATGTTGAGAATACCGATGAGAAACACCACCATGAATTGTTGAGATACTCCGGGATGGAAAATTATAAAGGTTGAACCAATGATGAAAAGAATTTGAAAGATCTTGGAGAAGGCAATTGACTGATGATAACTCATTCTTACGTCAAACTTTGAAAATAAAATATGAGGATAGCTCCGGGAAGATTGGAAGAGTCAGGTAAGATCCTGGGAAAAGACCTGTGGGTTAGGGCCTACTCAAAAGAAACACTGTTGAAATGATTACTTGAAAAGGAGAATGCACCGCTTGAAATAAATGGCTTGAATGAGCGAACATACTCGAAAGATCTTGAATGAATGCAGAGTGAAAACACAAATCTCCGAGATATCTTGAGCACTCCGGAACAAATGAATAGCGAGAAATGAATGGTTATGAGGTGCACCGGCACGAGAAAAGCATTTAAAATACAGAAAAGAATATGATCAACACCGAAAGCTTGAATTGGATCCACCGTAGAAGAAAAAAGAACGAAGAATGATAAACTAGAAGCTCCGTTAGAATCTTCATGAGAAACACCGGATAAGAATATTGACTGAAAAGGAATGAACAGACTTCTCATCAATAAAAGGATACTTGAATAAGAAATCTGAGTCCTTGAAGAAAAAAGGGTGGGCGGGCGAGAAAACAAAGGCAGCTTGGGACGGATGAAACGAACACCATTGAGAAAGCTGAGATTGAATCCTGCGGATGTTGAAGTGATCGGATCCGTTTGAAGAGAAACACGCCGGTGTAGAAGGAATTTAGATGACAATCTCGATGATCAAGAAGGATTTGTATTCACATAGAAATATGAGAACACCGCTTAGGAAAGGTACGGGAACAACATTTGACTTCGAAGCAACTTGAATACCACAACTCAAAACAAAACAAGGATTGGCTTACAGAATAAGCCAGAACAAACATATGATAGAGATTTTGTCCGAAGTTTTCATGGTGGGGCCTACACGGGCTCGATCGTACGGCACCATCATGTACAAGGCAGTGCATATGACATACGAAGCGTCCCCGAGTCGGCATAGCCAAGGACTCTTTAAGACACAACAAGACCACTGTAAAACCGACCGTGAATAGGCGGACCACTAGACGTCGAACCCCAATTTCATATCATACATCTGTCGGAAAGATATCCTAAGAGCTACTTGAATTCCCACCTATGAAAGTCCCGAACCTTTCCGGTTATGCAATCAGGTGTTGGGGATATAGGGGAAGCATAATATGTCACCCAAACTAGCAAATCCTACATCCAGCTGTATCCATCCTTCAACACATAACCAAGAAACCTTCGAAAATCATCTACCTCAACCTTCGAAAAGCATCCGTTATACAAGTTATGGCAATACTCCCGAACTCCCGCCCCAGTACTGGGTGGCGTCGAGGTTATCTCACCAACGAACTGCATAAAAGTGATTTTCGATGTCGGCGTACTAAACTCAGGTATTCCAGAACTGCAACGATAAAATTATGACGACAACACCTCGGAGCTCAACTCCCCGGGACACTGCCACACTACCCCTGACAGGAGGCACCAAGACAATGTTCTCATCACAAAACCATCGAAACGATTCCAAGATACCCGCGTGATCCTAAATTTTTTTTAGTGAAATTTGAGAAGAGAAGAGTCAAAACTCTACGTCAGGATGCCTTACCAGAGTGATGAGGAGACTGGGAAGTAAAAAGAATTCCTATACTCTCCAATATATAATTCCTAAATGACTCAAAACATTTTTCTAGACTCAACAACGGCTGCTACAAATGATCAATCAGTGGGGGCTCCTAAGGTCAAGGAAGGCTCTGATACCAAATAGTAACGCCCTCGATGCGGCTATATCTCCCACGTGTCGAAGCACGACTTAGAGGCATAACCGCATTGAAAGCAATGTCGCAAGTGAGGTAAGCTTCACACAACCCATGTAATACATAAGGGAAAGAGATACATAGTTCGCTTACAATCGCCACTTCACACAAATACATGAATAAAGCATTACATCATCCAGATACAGTCAAGGTCCGACTACGGAACCAAAATAAAAGAAGAACCCCAAATGCGACACGGTCCTCGATCGACCCCAACTGGGCTCCACTACTGATCAACTAGAACAAAACAACACAAAGGACAAGATCTTCATCGAGCTCCTCCTTGATCTTGGTTGCGTCACCTGCTCTGTAACATCGGCACCTGCAAACTAGTTTTGGAAGTATCTATGAGCCACAGGGACACAACAATCTCGCACCCTCGCAATCAAGACTATTTAAGCTTATGGTTAAGGTAAAGGTATGAGGTGGAGCTGCAGCAAGCGACTAGCATATATGGTGGCTAACCTATTCGCAAAAGAGAGCGAGGAGAGAAGGCAAAAGCACGGTCTAACAACTATGATCAAGAAGTGATCCTAGAACAACCTACGTCAAGCATAACTCCAACACTGTGTTCACTTCCCGGACTCTGCCGGAAAGAGACCATCACGGTTACTCACGCGATTGATTCATTTTAATTAAGTTAAGGTTCAACATATCTACAACCGGACATTAACAAATTCCCATCTGCCCATAACCGCGGGCACGACTTTCAAAAGTTCAAAACCCTGCAGGGGTGTCCCAACTTAGCCCCTGACAAGCTCTCACGGTCAACAAAGGAATAGACCTCCTCCCGAGACATTCCGATCAGACTCGGTATCCCGGTTCTACAAGACACTTTGACAAGTTAAAACAAATCCAGCAACACCGCCTGAATGTGCCGACAAATCCTAATAGGAGCTGCACATATCTCTTTCTCAGGGCACACTCAGATGAGACTAGCTATGAGTAAAACCAACCCTCAAGTTTCCCCGAGGTGGCCCCGCAGGCAGCTCAGTTCGGACCAACACTCAGAGGAGCACTGGCCTGGGGGGTTAGAATAAAGATGACCCTTGAGTCTGCAGAACCCAAGGGAGGGTGGTAGGTTGTTAGTGCAAATGGTAAAACCAAGGTTGGGCATTGCTGGAGGAGTTTTATTCAAGGCGAACTGTCAAGGGGTTCCCATTATTACCCAACCGCGTAAGGAACGCAAAATCCGGGAACATAACACCGATATGACGGAAACTAGGGCGGCAAGAGTGGAACAAAACACCAGGCATAAGGCCGAGCCTTCCACCCTTTACCAAGTATATAGATGCATTAATTAAATAAGAGATATTGTGATATCCCAACAAGTAAACATGTTCCAACAAGGAACAACATCTCCATGTCCCAACAAGGAACAAACTTCAATCTTCACCTGCAACTAACAACGCTATAAGAGGGGCTGAGCAAAGCGGTAACATAGCCAAACAACGGTTTGCTAGGACAAGGTGGGTTAGAGGCTTGGTTCAACAATATGGGAGGCATGATAAGCAAGTGGTAGGTATCGCAGCATAGGCATAGCCAAAGAGCGAGCATCTAGCAAGCAAAGATAGAAGTGATTTCGAGGGTATGGTCATCTTGCCTGAAATCCTGCAAGGAAGAGGAACGAGTCCATGGGGAAGACAAACAGACATGGCCAAACGGTTCCTCACAAACGCGACGTTATCGGAACCAACCCGAAGAAGCAACACCGGAAAAGAGCAAACAACCTAGTAAACAACCACGACATGAACATGGCATGATGCACAATCAAGTATGATGCATGTCTGGTTTAATGATAAATGACATGGCAAAATGCACAAGCAATACTACAAATTAAGTGGAGCTCAATATGCAACGGAGTTGCATATTGAGGAAAACACCACATGACATATTTAGTTCAATCTTGTTTATGTACCCAACAATATTAAATGTTGTTAAACATGGCAAGAGGGTGAAGCAAAGAAAACTACCTATCTAGTCAAGTTTAAATGAGGCCAGAAACAACAAACAACAATTCCAGAAACTCCTCATATGCATATATTATTTTTGGTACTGTTCTGCCCTAAACATAATTTTAGAGTTGTTAAGCATGCAAAATAAGGCCACCATGTTAAACTAGGCAAAATTCTACCCCATTTACATATAAAGTTTATTAAATTCAGAGTTACGGTTATTTAGTTATGAATTAAATCATTTTAGCATGGTATAGGAGTAAATTAATGCAAACGACATTTTAACATTTTAAACATGGATGAAAATGACATATTATGATACTAGACAAAATTCTAAGCAAGTTTCATATTAAGTTTGTTTTAATCCGATGCACGGTTCTTTACTTGTGAGCAAATTAAAATAATGACATCCTCCTGTAATTATGCATGCATTGGAAAGAAAAAAACGCACAAACTAGAAAAAAAAGAGCTACACGGGCTAAAACTGGATCTGGCAATGGTTGCTCACATTGGGCCAAGCCCATCTGAGCCAACGGCGCATGGCGCGGTGCGGGTAGGCCGCGGAGGAGGCTGGGCCCTCCTGGCGCTGGCGCGGAACTCGGCCTCGCATGGCCCAGCTGTCCCACGCATGGAGGCGAATGGTGCTGGGGTCGCCGTCCTCCTCTGCTCGATGCAGCGGCAGAACCAGGCGCGGCGGCGCCCGCCAGCGATGTGGAACGATGGCGCGGCAGGGAAGAGCTCCGCGCGAGGTTAGGGATGGATGGATCCGGCCTTGGGGCATCGGATCTGACGACGGGGACGGTCAGGGGGACGAGCGGCGAAGGTGGTGGACTCCAGCGAAGGTCAACGAGGCGAGGGCGAGTGGAACTTCATCTGCGATGGCGCCCTGCGCGGGAGAGAGAGAGAGACGTGAGGGAGAGGGAGGAAAGAGGAAAGGAGAGAGACGGATCTGGCCTGGGGTCACTGGCGGTCGCTCCGGGTCGCTGGAGTTCATCCCGGCACGGTGCGAGGCGGTTCCAGCGACGGGCACGAGCTGGAGGGAGCATCGGGCTCTCTCGACCCTGGTCAGGCATGGCGGCGGCGCGGTGTGGGCGCCTCGGCCCAGAACGGCATGGGGCGGGCCTCGGATGGGCCTAGCACGGACCGAGGCGATGTGGGGCGCGGGGAGGCGACGTGGCGGCTTCCCGTTGGCTGCGGGCGTCCTGCGTGGTGGCGGCTGGCCACCAGGATGGTGCCAAGTGGCAGGGATGAGGTGGCCGGCGGTGGAAAAAGAGGAGAGGAGGTGGGAGGCGGCTGGCTAATGATTGGGGGCGCGGATTTCGAGGAGGAGGAAGGAGAAGGCCCAAAATGGCATGGAGGGGGTCTATATAAGGTAAGGGGCTAGGGTTAGGGGGTTTGAGGCCGTTTCGGAGCCGTTCAATCTCGATCGGACGACCCAGAGCGGAGGGGGTTAGATAGGTTGGCTAGTGGGCTGTGCTAGAGAGAGATGGACTAAGAAGAGAGGAGCGCGAGGCCCGGCAACAGTTTTTGGAGACCGAAAACGTCCGTCGTTAGACCGACTATACTCCCGCTATAGTTATCCGTTGGGGCAACAGACGATCTCCGAATGCAATGAAACTTGACAGGCGGTCTATCTACACTAAAAAAATACTATTTCAGACTTGCCGCGGGCGCGTGCAAGTGTGGTTGGGCTCAGAACGGACAACGGACGGAACTGGGGGAACCCGGACGGATGCAAGTTTTGAAAACATGATGCAATGCACATGATGACATGGCAAGATACAACACGCAAGCAAATGGCATGGCAACGATGGCGAATAACTGGAGGACACCTGGCACATCGTTCTCGGGGCGTTACACCAAGCCCACCATCCGTGTGCCACATGGTACACCGTGCCACTTCACCTAATCTTTCCCAAGCCCACCTGTACCGGGTGCCACTTGGTAGACTACGAGCACTACCTACAAACAACAAAAACTAGTTGCAACTCCTGGACAGAGGTCGAGGCGATTAATAAGTCGAGAGAGCTTGGAGTGCTCGGAGCCCAATGTGTGGTAGTAACTGTCTTGCATCACAAACACAGAACTCAGTTCCCGAGGACGGTTTCAAATGCTGCTAATGCGACACTACGATCAGAGACCCTTCGACGAAACTGTGTGCGATGTAATAATTGCAAACGATGGTGTAAAACACCATTAAAAATGTGCAAAATGTTCGCGATGGAGGATACATCAAACACGGTTCATATTTTAGTTGCATGTGTGATTCAAGGCATACGGTTTAGTTCAATTAACCATTTTCGATGAGGAGGAACAAAAGAAACGGGAAGCCAGATGAAGGTGTGTGCGATGTATAGCGTATGGTTCAATCAGATGAATTGTTTGTGATTAGGCAACACAATAGAAATGGTCAGCCAGATCAAGGTGTGTGATATGTACATCATATAGTTCACTCAGATGAACTGCTTGTGATTAGGCAACACAAAAGAAACAGTCAGCCAAATCAAGGTGTGTGTGATATACGACATGTGCTTCACTCGGATGAACTGTTTGCGTTGAGACAAGAGAACAAAAACTGTTCAATATAACAAATACCATAAATATTGCAAGGTTCAAATTCAAAGATTACAACGCCCAAATTCAAACATTACAAACCTCGTCATTTATGAAAAGGGATCAGCTGCTGACAAGTCATGTATGGGTTGACACAATGACTTCCTATTGCTTTGCCATATGCTCTTCCAACATGAAGTTTGGCATTTTTTTGAGGCACTTCCATTCCGCAGTACTTGCCGGTTCTGATAATCATACCATTGATCTTTCCTAATGAAATGCGTGTTCAACCTCAGTGCCCTCAGCACCTTTGCTCTGGCAAGAAAGAACCTCGCAAGTGTAATCTCCGGTAAGGTCCTTCGGTAGGAGGTCAAAGTAATATTTAAGAGATGCAGATCCAGGCATTCGATGTGATTCTCGTTATAAACATTATCCACCTCCAGGCCTATTATTATCTGCAAAAAAGAGAACGTGTTAGTGCCTACATGGAGTTTTGAACACTGCTACACGCCCATTTGGTTTGTGGGATTTGTAAAATGCACCAACGTGCCATCTTCGATCTGGCATGATTAACATGGGTATTTGATTACAATCTAGAAACATGTAGCCTTCTACACAAGAGGTTGGATTGGATGAAAAATTCCCTAAGAAAACTAGTACAGATGAATCCAAAGGAAAAATGCTTATGGACGATTGTAACCATATGAATGAAGCAACCAATATGGGGTGGGGGTGTATGTCCTAAAATCATCCAAAATTCCCTCAGAAATCGTAATACATTGTCATTGTAAACATGGGAAAAGGTGAAAAAAAACTGAACTCCCTTATGGTTAACATTTAACAGGATAGGAACTTCACCTCGGTATACAGCTTCGATAGGCACGGAAAGCATCACAGGCAACTGACAACTTGGTCCAGGTTGGGGCCGACAGATTCTAGTGCCAAGACCTTCACTGTGCCCAGAGTCTGGGTGAAGCTTCGCTAGATGACATACGAACATACATCTTCAAAACTAGAAATAACGTTGATATCAAGAAGGAGAGGTATATATGGCGATTGTTGTACCTGAAAATTGTAGTATTTGACAGACGAGTAGCCCACCACTTTCAATTTCGACGCAGAAATGACATTGATTCTTGTTGGACCTTGTTGTTCAACTACAAGTAATCTCTCAAGTGAAGGTGTGTCCTGGATGATCATATTGTGGTCCACCTTTTGTGATCTCTTGTTGCAGCACCAGGAACACACATAAATAGTCCGGAGAGTCCTGGAGGTGTGTGCAAGGTACTCGGCCAATTCATCGCCTGAAGACGAAGGAACTCGAGTGCAGTACAGCCGCAGAGCACGTGCTCCATGTCATCCTTTGGGATGCAGACGACGACGATCTCGAGGTGCTTCAGTCGTGGTAGAAAAAGAGCGGGAGCGTCATTAAGGGAGGATTGGAATTTCATGAACTTGGCGACGCACAGCGTTGGCGCGAAGCGGAGCGCGGACGTTGGCAGAAAGCGCATATGCCCATCATTATAACTTAGCTTCTTGAGCTGATCTATGGCAGGGGATCGGAACCACTCGTCAAGCTTGGCTCGGTCCTTGCCATTTGAACGGAACTTGCCCGTGATAAGGCCTTTGATTGGGCCATCATGACTGCCGAGGATCTGGGAGAACGCATCCAATCTTTGGCGATACCCATGGCAGATCTTGTGGACGTTGAGGATGTCGACAGGGGTGCAGAGCCATAAGGTGCGCCACCGCCGGGAAAGGGCGGCTGTCCTCGCCCGATATTTGATTGGGAGGAGGGATATGATGACTATCAACATATCATCGGGGAGGTTGTTGATGAAGTCTAGGCCTGCTGGAGTCGCTTGCGCTTCTTTCTCGGCCTCCCTCTGCTTGTTGGCAGCCTCGTTCTCCACCTCGTCAGTGGCGACAAAAACCTCCATATTCACAACCTTGCTCCGGTGCTTCAGCAGCCCCGGCGTCGCCACTCCCTCTGACGGGGCGCTTCGGCGGCATCCTCGTACACAGACGGTTTTGAGGACTCAGAGCGGCGTCGAGGATGCGGGCGGAGAGAGAGGAAGTGTGTGTGTGGCGAGGATGGGGGGTGCGGCCACTCGGCGGCGCCATTAATATAGACCAGTGGGAGCGAGCCGGGCGTCGGTCCAAGGCTATCTCGCTTCCCGGTGAGAACGACTGCTTAATCTCTAGTATGAACGAAATCTATGCTTAATTACTGAATTTTAGTTGCAAAAAATAGATAGTGCTATAGATTTTTAGCTGCATATTTTTACAAATCACAGTGTCTCTTGGCTTCACGCCGAAGTCTGGCTTTAACTGGCGTACCGTAATCTGAACCGTTTGCGTTGAAGAGATGCATAGATCCTGCGTTGAACAGCTTGTACGCTTCCCGGTGAGCCTATGCACCAGACTGCGCTCGCACGCCTCCCGTTTAGTCACGCAGCTATCCACATGCCACCTCCCATAGCCATTAAAAGCAAGACATGTGGCGTCACATGAATGGTTAATAGAACGCACACAATTTGAATTATACAAACATTTGAGATATTAAAGTGGCAGCTATTTTTTAAAAATGCCTTTGTTGGCTGTCATTATTCGAGTGCGCCTTCTCTCAAAATGGACACGAAAAATACCACAGCATGTCGGGTGCCCTTCCATGATAGCATGCCAAGTTTCATGAATTTCAAATGAGTTTTAGATTTACTAGAATTTAAAATCAAAGTCTCTCAACGTTTTGCCGGCAATCAACGGTGCCCTAGTGTTTGAAATTCATTCCCATTTGTTGCATGCACCCAAGGACACAAATTTTCTTTTTTAACCAATTTATATGCACTGGAGCATGTGCATGTAGTTCAAATTTGAATTATGCACATAAATGCATTGAAAACTCAGTTAATGCATTAAAATGTCGAAACGAACCCTAAAAAATCACAAAAATTGACACAACACTCCTATTGTTCTAGGTTGACACGAGAAAAAAATTGAAAGCAATAAGAGGTAATGGATATCGTTTCGTCCCCAAAGGTGGGATGTTCCCTATCGAAACCATCATGCTTGTTATGAGAAGCTCCGGTTGGTGAGAAGCATATAACCAAACCTGTCCTAAATGGGACAAAAAATTACCACGGCATGTTGATGCCGCTCCATCATACCATGCCAAGTCTCATGAACGTCAAACGAGTTTTGGATTTACTAGAATTTAAAAACAAGGTATCTCAATGTTTGCGGACGAGTGACGGTGGCACGGTGTTTGACATTCATTCCCATTTCTTGCATGGGACCTAAGCATGCACCCAAGGACAAAGATTTTATTTTTCAACCAATTTATATGCACTGGAGCATGTGCATGTAGTTCAAATTTGAATTATGCACATAAATGCATTGAAAACTCACTTATTGCATAAAAAATGTCCTAATGAACCCTGAAAAATCACAAAAAATAACACAATACTCCTCTTGTTCTATGTTGACACGAGAAATTTTTTGAAAGCAATAAGAGGCAATGGATATCATTTCGTCCTCAAAGGTGGGGCGTTCCCTACCGGAACCATCATGCTTGTTGTGAGAAGTTCTTGTTTGTGAGAAGCATATACCCAAACCTGCCCCAAATGGGACAAAAAATTTACCACAACATGTTGATGCGCTCCATGATAGCATTCCAAGTTTCAGGAATTTCAGACGAGTTTTGGATTTACTAGAATTTTAAAACCAGGTATCTCAATGTATGCGGCCGAGTGACGGTGGCAGGGTGTTTGACATTCATTCCCATTTCTTGCATGGGACCTAAGCATGCACCCAAGGACAAAGATTTGATTTTTCAACCAATTTATATGCACTGGAGCATGTGCATGTAGTTCAAATTTAAATTATGCACATAAATGCATTGAAAAACCCACTTAGTGAATAAAAATGTCCAAACGAACCCCAAAAAATCACAAAAAATAACACTACACTCCTTTTGTTCTATGTTGACACGAGAAAAATTTTAGAGGCAATGGATATCATTTCACCCCCAAAGTTGGTGCGTTCCCTACCGAAACCATCATGCTTTTTGTGAGAAGCCCTTGTTTGTGAGAAGCATATACCCAAACCTGCCCCAAATGGGACAAAAAATATACCACGACATGTTGATGCCGCTCCATGATAGCATGCTTGGTTTCATGAATTTCAGATGAGTTTTGGATTTACTAGAATTTAAAAACGAGGTATCTCAATGTTTGCGGCCGAGTGACAGTGGCAGGGAGTTTGACATTCATTCCCATTTCTTACATGGGACCTAAGCATGAACCCAAGGACAAAGATTTGATTTTTCAACCAATATATATATATATATATATATATATATATATATATATATATATATATTGGAGCATGTGCATGTAGTTCAAATTTGAATTATGCACATAAATACATTGAAAAGTCACATAATTCATAAAAATGTCCAAATGAACCCTAGAAAATCAAAAAAAATAACACAATACTCCTGTTGTTCTAGGTTGACACGAGAAAAAATTTGAAAGCAATAAGAGGTAATGGATATCGTTTCGTCCCAAAAGGTGGGATGTTCCCTATCGAAACCATCATACTTGTTGTGAGAAGCTCCGGTTGGTGAGAAGCATATACCCAAACCTGTCCTAAATGGGACAAAAAATTACCACGGCATGTTGATGCCGCTCCATCATAGCATGCCAAGTCTCATGAATGTCAGACGAGTTTTGGATTTACTAGAATTTAAAAACAATGTATCTCAATGTTTGCGGACGAGTGACGGTGGCACGGTGTTTGACATTCATTCCCATTTCTTGCATGGTACCTAAGCATGGACCCAAGGACAAAGATTTTATTTTTCAATCAATTTATATGCACTGGAGCATGTGCATGTAGTTCAAATTTGAATTATGCACATAAATGCATTGAAAACTCACTTATTGCATAAAAAATGTCCAAACGAACCCCGAAAAATCACAAAAAATAACACAATACTCCTCTTGTTCTATGTTGACACGAGAAAATGTTTGAAAGCAATAAGAGGCAATGGATATCGTTTCGTCCTCAAAGGTGGGGCGTTCCCTACCGAAACCATCATGCTTGTTGTGAGAAGCTCTGGTTTGTGAGAAGCATATACCCAAACCTGCCCCAAATGGGACAAAAATTTTACCATGACATGTTGATGCCGCTCCATGATAGCATGCCAAGTTTCATGAATTTCAGACGAGTTTTGGATTTGATAGAATTTAAAAACCAGGCATCTCAAAGTTTTGCTGGCAATCAACGGTGCACTGGTGTTTGAATTTCATTCCCATTTTTTGCATGGGACCTAAGCATGCACCCAAAGACACAGATTTGATTTTTAAACCAATTTATATGCACTGGAGCATGTGCATGTAGTTCAAATTTGAATCATGCATGTAAAGGCATTGAAAACTCACTTAATGCATAAAAATGTCCAAATGAACCCCGAAAAATAAAAAAAAATTACACAACACTCCTGTTGTTATATGTTGACACGAGAAAATTTCTGAAAGCAACAAGACACAATGGATATCGTTTCGTCCCCAAAGCTGGGGCGTTCCCTACCGGAACCATCATGCTTGTTGTGAGAAGTTCTTGTTTGTGAGAAGCATATACCCAAACCTGCCCCAAATGGGACAAAACTTTACCACAACATGTTGATGCGCTCCATGATAGCATTCCAAGTTTTAGGAATTTCAGATGAGTTTTGGATTTACTAGAATTTTAAAACCAGGTATCTCAATGTATGCGGCCGAGTGACGGTGGTAGGGTGTTTGACATTCATTCCCATTTCTTGCATGGGACCTAAGCATGCACCCAAGGACAAAGATTTGATTTTTCAACCAATTTATATGCACTGGAGCATGTGCATATAGTTCAAATTTAAATTATGCACATAAATGCATTGAAAACCCACTTAGTGAATAAAAATGTCCAAACGAACCCCAAAAAATCACAAAAAATAACACTACACTCCTTTTGTTCTATGTTGACACGAGAAAATTTTTGAAAGCAATAAGAGGCAATGGATATCATTTCACCCCCAAAGTTGGTGCGTTCCCTACCAAAACCATCATGCTTTTTGTGAGAAGCCCTTGTTTGTGAGAAGCATATACCCAAACCTGCCCCAAATGGGACAAAAAATATACCACGACATGTTGATGCCGCTCCATGATAGCATGCCAAGTTTCATGAATTTCAGATGAGTTTTGGATTCACTAGAATTTAAAAACGAGGTATCTCAATGTTTGCGGCCGAGTGACAGTGGCAGGGAGTTTGACATTCATTCCCATTTCTTACATGGGACCTAAGCATGCACCCAAGGACAAAGTTTGATTTTTCAACCAATATATATACACTGTAGCATGTGCATGTAGTTCAAATTTGAATTATGCACATAAATACCTTGAAAACTCACATAATTCATAAAAATGTCCAGACGAACCCTGGAAAATCAAAAAAATAACACAATACTCCTGTTGTTCTATGTTGACACGAGAAAAATTTGAAAGCAATAAGAGGCAATGGATATCATTTCATCCCAAAAGTTGGGGCGTTCCCTACTGAAACCATGACGCTTGTTGTGAGAAGCTCTGGTTTGTGAGAAGCATATACCCAAACCTGGCCCAAATGGGACAAAAATTTTACCACGACATGTTGATGTTGCTCCTAGATAGCATGTCAAGTTTCATGAATTTCAGACGAGTTTTGGATTTACTAGAATTTAAAAGCTAGGTATCTCAATGTTTGCGGTCGAGCGACAGTGGCAGGGTGTTGGACATTCATTCCCATTTCTAGCATGGGACCTAAGCATGCACCCAAGGAAAAAATATTTGATTTTTCAACCAATTTATATGCACCAGAGCATGTGCATGTAGTTCAAATTTGAATTTATGCACATAAATGCATTGAAAACTCAGTTAGTGCATAAAAATGTCCAAACGAACCCCGGAAAATCACAAGAAAAAACACAACACTCCTATTGTTCTACGTTGTCATGAGAAATAATTTGAAAACAATTAGAGGCAATAGATATCGTTTCGTCCCCAAAGATGTGGCGTTCCCTACCGAAACCATCATGCTTGTTGTGAGAAGCTCTGGTTTGTGAGAAGCATATACCCAAACCTGCCCCAAATGGGACAAAAAATTTACCATGCCATGTTGATGCCACTCCATGGTAGCATGCGAAGTTTCATGAATTTCAGATAAGTTTTGGATTTACTAGAATTTAAAAACCAAGTATCTCAATGTTTGCTGCCGAGTGACAGTGGCAGGGAGTTTGACATTCATTCCCATTTCTTGCATGGGACCTAAGCATGCACCCAAGGACAAAGATTTGATTTTTCAACCAATTTATGTGCACTGGAGCATGTGCATGTAGTTCAAATTTGAATTATGCACATAAATGCATTGAAAACTCACTGAATGCATAAAAATGTCCAAACGAACATTGAATAATTCCAATTCTTTTATGATCACTGCAGATAAATGGTCTAGCAATTCAAACACCGTCCATGGCTGCTGTGACCCCATTATGTAATTCAAATCATGACGAAAAATGAAGTAGATCCCACATAGTTCATTATCACCAACCGTGTGAGATGCAGCACAAAATATCTTGGAGCACCGTCGGAGTATAGTATGCATACGGCTTACGCGAGAAGGTGTGACAGCTACAGTCCACAACCCGCTCTGAATAAGGGACCGTGTCTGATGACACTTTGCTTGCCAGTTTTTTTCGCTAAAGCGATTCCAAATTTTCGGCTTCTGCGGAAATATCAACCTCCCCGCCCCCCCCTTACCAAAAGCCACATTTCCCCTGTTTCTGCCTTCCTTTCCAAGTTGAAACATTCACTCCTTGCTTGCAGGGTCGCCGCTTCCTCGCTGTCGACCCTCCTTCATGCTGCTCGGCCTGCCTATCCAGGCAGGTAATCCACACCCGACCCCCATCCTCCTCCTCCTCCTTCCACATCCCACATGCCCCAACCACCGGTGCGAGCGCGGCACCAACCACCAAAATCACTGACCCCTCCACCAAATAAGCTCCGACCTAAGCCATGGTGCACGCAGTGTAGCCAGGACCTCAAGGAGCATTTGGCAGCGGAGAAGCAAATCATGGCCGCACGGGAGTTGAGGTCGCAATGACTGCCATTCGTGCCGACCCCTAGATCTTGGAGGAGCACCTCACCGTCGAGGCCACCGTTGACGCCTCACGACCCGACGCAGCGACGCGGTTGGCTACTTTAAATGATAGTTCATGGCGTTTTCTCAGGGCCATCGTCGGTGCATTCGACGAAGACTATGAGGTGTTTTCTCAGTGTGCATGTGCTTACCTCATATCGAGAGCCAGCAGGTTGGTGCCCGGAGCGGCTCAGGCAACTCATCACTACAACGAGGGCAGCCACGATGTGGAGGTCTCACCCTCTTCCATGTCCAAGGAGCCAATCGCCATAGATATCTCCGACAATGGGGAGTAGCTTGTCTTATTAGCTCACTATAAGGACTCATGTTCAGTTTGCTAGCTACTGCCTTTCCTTAACAAATTCTAGTGAATTGTGCTATATACTTTTACCATGCAATCTTCTGCTATAGTGTATATGTTCTATATGTCGTGCAATGTGGTGTTCAGTTAACTACTTGCTTCAATTCAGCAAATGTGATGTTCAATTCTTCAGGGTGCAATATTGCCAAGTTGTTAAGCATGCTTGGCTTGGTTAACTGTCTGATCTTCTATTAGGAGTATGTTATATTATGCAACGTGGTGCTCAGTTAATGTTTGGTTCATTTGTTGTGGTGTTTAGTTAACTGCTTGGTTAAATTATGCAATGCAATGTTCAATTGTTGTGGGTGCATTCTCTTATTATATACCATGTGAGGAATAAATCGAATTTGGCTGCACTTAATACATGAGAAACATATACAGGTGCTACATTTCCTAGTTCTTAATCATGCTTGGTTTGGATAAATGGGTTTTCCATGTGGCTTGAATTAATCTGATGAATCTGCAATGTGCTTATTTTTCATCAACATATTTTACTGATAGCATGCGAACCCTTACTTAACCTGATGACTAACTACCTTATATGTGTTGCAGGGAAACAATGGGAAGCACTGAGGTTTACAAGATGGTACTAACTATTATACCTTGTCTTTTCGTATTCCATTGCCCCATTTCCAATATAGAGAAGATATTTATGCACATCCTTGTTTTTAGGCTTCACAAATGATTACCTCTCAAACCACCTCTATGGTCAGGAGGCGAGGAAAGTTTTCATACAACACCCACGGTTCAATATTGAACTGTTCCTGGAGAGGTCCAAGGATGGATGGTCAATCATCCACAGGCACTGGCCTAAAGTTGCAAAGACCTTCAACATGAATGAAGGCTCAATACTCGCCTTCTGCTTTAGTAGTTTTCCATATGAGATGCATCTCTCATGTACCGTCTATGACGCAAATTTCGAATGGTTTTAGATGTTGCATGTGAAACTTGCTGCTGGTGCAGTTGTGTAATGGGGTGGCTGAGTGCTCAAGCTATATCATGTTGTACTACGATGTATTTCAATTATGAAATCTTACTTCCTTAATATGGAAATGGAATATATTATGTGCTTAATATGAATGTCAATTAGATTAGTAAATGGATTATTAATAATAGGGCAATTAGCCTGCTAATTGGCCAATTAGCTTGCTAATTGGGTATTCCTATTGCAAACGGTTAATGATAAAACACCATGGGTGATGACCTCAGGCAATGCACACAGTTTCTAGGAATAAATCATGTTGGATCAATGAACAATCACGCACGACATTCTATTGAAAACTGTTTGCGTTATGTCACCTTGCGCAAACGTTTTCCTTGGAGTGACTGTCTGGGATGTATATACGAATGGAAACGTTTAGCGACGAATGACTATGTGGGATGTACTTACGATCGGAAATGATTTCAACTGTATAATTGAATTTTTTTAGCACTACTGTACATATTTCTGTATTTGAGTGCTCGTCGATCGCACACGACATCATTTTGCTGAGCGTGTGTGCTAGGACGACATATCCCCGATAGATTCTGGGTCGTGTGGGAAGGACCCCCCTATCACCCACACTCACATGGTGACGGTTCCGAATGCCGTCACGGAAAGGGGTTAAAAACCGTTTGTTTAGGATCAACGTGTACCAGTGTCTCAACAGTAAGACATGTTCATCACCATTCCAATCCATCCCAGATGAATCAGACCCGACACAACTCTAAGCATAGCAAGCATAACAAGCAAAGCATGAATGAGTAGGCACATCATGGCTCAAGCAAATCCTACTCATGCTAGTCTGTTTCAACTATTTACTGTGGCAAAGATAGGTCATGCAGAGGAAAGAGGTTCAACTACCACAGCATGTAACAGTTGAAGCATTGTTGTCCTAATGCAGTAAAACAGAGCAAGAGCGAGAGAGTGGGATTGCATCGGAATGCTCAGTGGGGGTTTGCTTGCCTGGAACTTCTAAAGATAGTATAGCTCTTCATCGGTGTCATCGATCACAACGCCGGAATAACGTCCACTGAGAACAAGACTGGCAAACATAGAAGGAACACATTCAATGCAATGCGACAATATGATGCATGATCATGGCATGGAAATAAATTGTGATTTTAGCTAATGTAGCTAGCAACAAGTTAAATGAAGTTGGTTTGAACACAAGGTTCCAATTCAAACTCCATATGTGAAATTCAAATGCCATTTATTTGGTTTGTCCAATTCAGCAAATATAAGTTGTTCCAACATGCATTAAAATTCCATAAACAGATTCTTCATATTTTTTTGGATAATTTTTCATATATAAATTATTTCATTTGGAGTTACGGTTAATTTTCTATGATTTTTAGAAGTTTAGGCAAATTTCTGAAAATAATTAAATCATTTAGATTTATTTAAATTTCAGAAATAGTTACTTCATCAGTGTGACCTCGTTGCCACGTCAGCAAATCAACAGGGGTCGGTCCAGGTCAAACTTGACGTGTGGGTCCCACATGTCATAGGCTTAGTAATAATTAGTGATTTTAGTTAAACCTAACCAAAATCGTTAGAGGGGT
This sequence comes from Triticum aestivum, assembly GCF_018294505.1. NCBI lineage: Eukaryota > Viridiplantae > Streptophyta > Magnoliopsida > Poales > Poaceae > Triticum > Triticum aestivum. The sequence goes on along the minus strand of NC_057809.1, from coordinate 350,723,911 downwards.
TTGGCCCACCGGTCAGTGGCTGCGAGGGTTAATTAGAGCCTAAACTAATTGTTGCCACGACAGCTAAACATGGTTTAGCCGCCGGCGACCTCAATCGATGGCAGAGGCACGCCGGAATCGCTGCTCCAGCAGCGGTTCGATACGTCGAGGGTACCAGTGGAGAGCTCACGCTCGTACGCGACTAGGGGACTCCTCGGGAGGCTGTGGGGTGGCCGGGGATGACGACCACAGCGGCTTTGGCGGTGGCCGGAGCTTGGGCAAGCACGGGAGCGGGGCTATGCTTGGAAAGCAAGCGAGCTGTGAGGCTAGGCAGGCTCCTGGGAGCTCTACGAGCATCGAGGTCGTGCTTGAACGCGAGTTCGGTGACTTGCAACGATGGCGACCACAGGCGCGGCAGCAGCAACCTCACGGGACGGCGGGGAAACTAGCTAGGCTTCGCGCGTGATGACAGGGTAACGGGGAAACAGACAGGAGCTCACAGGGCATCTGTAGGGTAGGTCGGCGGGCTCGGGAAGGTCCAAGCGGAGTCGAATTGGAGATGACGGGGACCAGATGCAGAGGACGATGGCGAGCTTGGGGATGACGTCTGCTACCTCTTGAGAACTATGTTGGATTTCTTCAAGAGGAAAGGATGATGCAGCAAAGTAGTGTAAGTATTTCCCTCAGTTTTTGAGAACTAAGGTATCAATCCAGTGGGAGGCTACCCGCGAGTCCCTCGTACCTGCACAAAACAAATAACTCCTCGCAACCAATGCGATAAGGGGTTGTCAATCCCTTCACGGTCACTTACGAGAGTGAGATCTGATAGATATGATAGGATAATATTTTTGGTATTTTTGTGATAAAGATGTAAAGTAAAATAAAAGCAAAGTATTGGAAGATTAATATGATGAAGATAGACCCAGGGGCCATAGGTTTCACTAGTGGCTTCTCTCAAGAGCATAATTATTTTACGGTGGGTGAACGAATTACTGTTGAGCAATTGACAAAATTGAGCATAGTTATGAGAATATCTAGGTATGATCATGTATATAGGGATCACGTCCGAGACAAGTAAACCGACTCCTGCCTGTATCTACTACTATTACTCCACTCATCGACCGCTATCCAGCATGCATCTAGAGTATTAAGTTCATGAAAACAGAGTAACACCTTAAGCAAGATGACATGATGTAGAGGGATAAATTCATGCAATATGATAAAAACCCCATCTTGTTATCCTCGCTGGAAACAATACAATACGTGCCTTGCTGCCCCTACTGTCACTAGGAAAGGACACCGCAAGATTGAACCCAAAGCCAAGCACTTCTCCCATTGCAAGGAAGATCAATCTAGTAGGCCAAACCAAACTGATAAGTCGAAGAGACTTGCAAAGATAACCAATCATACATAAAAGAATTCAGAGAAGATTCAAATATTTTTCATAGATAGTCTTGATCATAAACCCACAATTCATCCATCTCAACATACACACCGCAAAAAGAAGATTACATCGAATAGATCTCCACAAGAGTGGGGGAGAACATTGTATTGAGATCCAAAAATAGAGAAGAAGCCATCTAGCTAATAACTATGGACCCGAAGGTTTGAGGTAAACTACTCACACTTCATCGGAGGGGCTATGGTGTTGATGTAGAAGCCCTCCGTGATGGATGCCCCCTCCGGCGGAGCTCCGGAACAGGCCCCAAGATGGGATCTCGTGGATACAAAAAGTTATGGCGGTGGAATTAGGGTTTTGGCTCCGTATTTGATCTTTTGGGGGTACGTAGGTACATATAGGAGGAAGGAGTACGTCGGTGGAGCAACAGGGGGCCCACAAGGGTGGAGAGCGTGCCTGGGGGGTAGGCGCGCCCCTACCTCATGGCTTCCTCCTTTATTTCTTGACGTAGGGTCCAAGTCTCCTGGATCATGTTCGTTCCGAAAATCACGTTCCCGAAGATTTCATTCCGTTTGGACTTCGTCTGATATTCCTTTCCTGCGAAACTCTAAAAAGGCAAAAAAACAATTCTGGGCTGGGCCTCCGGTTAATAGGTTAGTCCAAAAAATAATATAAAAGTGGATAATAAAGCCCAATAATGTCCAAAACAGTAGATAATATAGCATGCAGCAATTAAAAGTTATAGATACATTGGAGACGTATCAAGCATCCCAATGCTTAATTCCTGCTCGTCCTCGAGTAGGTAAATGATAAAAAAGATAATTTTGATGCAGAGTGCTACTTGGCATAATTTTAATGTAATTCTTCTTAATTGTGGTATGAATATTCAGATTCGAAAGATTCAAGATAAAAGTTCATATTGACATAAAAATAATAATACTTCAAGCATACTAACTAAGCAATTATGTCTTCTCAAAATAACATGGCCAAAGAAAGTTCATCCCTACAAAATCATATAGTTTAGTAATGCTCCATTTTCGTCACACAAGAATGCTCTCATCATGCACAACCCCGATGACAAGCCAAGCAAGTGTTTCATACTTTAGTAATCTCAAACCTATAAACTTTCACGCAATATATGAGCACGAGCCATGGACATAGCACTATGGGTGGAATAGAATATGATGATCGGAGTTATGTGGAGAAGATAAAAAAGGAGAAAGTCTCACATCAACAAGGCTAATCAATGGGCTATGGAGATGCCCGTCGATTGATGTTAATGCAAGGAGTAGGGATTGGCATGCAACGGATGCACTAGAGCTATAAATGTATGAAAGCTCAACAAAAGAAACTAAGTGGGTGTGCATCCAACTTGCTTGCTCACGAAGACCTAGGGCACTTGAGGAGACCCATTGTTGGAATATACAAGCCAAGTTCTATAATGGAAAATTCCCACTAGTATATGAAAGTGACAAAACAAGAGACTCTCTATCATGAAGATTATGGTGCTACTTTGAAGAACAAGTGTGGCAAAGGATAATAGCATTGTCCCTTCGCTCTTTTTCTCCTTTTTTGGGCCTTGTCTTTTTTTATGGCCTTCCTCTCCTTTTTTTTAATTCCTCACTTGGTACAATGATCTAGAAAATGATGACCATCACACTTATATTTATTTACAACTCAACGATTACAACTCGATGCTTGAACAAAAGATGACTCGATATGAATGCCTCCGGCGGTGTACCGGGATATGCAATGAACCAAGAGTGACATGTATGAAAGAATTATGAACGGCGGCTTTGCCACAAATACTATGTCGACTACATGATCATGCTAAGCAATATGACAATGATGAATTTGTCATGATAAACAGAATGATGGAAAGTTGCATGGCAATATATCTCGGAATGGCTGTGGAAATGCCATAATAGGTAGGTATGGTGGCTGTTTTGAGGAAGATATAAGGAGGTTTATGTCTGAAAGAGTGTATCATATCACGGGGTTTGGATGCACCGGCGAAGTTTGCACCAACTCTCAATGTGAGAAAGGGAAATGCACGGTACCGAAGAGGCTAGCAATGATGGAAGGGTGAGAGTGCGTATAATCCATGGACTCAACATTAGTCATAAAGAACTCACATACTTATTGCAAAAAATCTACATGTCATCAAAATAAAAGCACTACACGCATGCTCCTAGGGGGATAGATTGGTAGGAAGAGACCATCGCTCGTCCCCGACCGCCACTCATAAGGAGGACAATCAAAGAACACCTCATGTTTCAAATTTCTTACATAACGTTTACCATACGTGCATACTATAGGACTTGCAAACTTCAACATAAGCATTTCTCAAATTCACAACTACTCAACTAGCACGACTTTGATATTATTACCTCCATATCTCAAAACAATCATCAAGCATCAAACTTCTCTTAGTATTCAAAACACTCATAAGAAATTTTTTACTCCTGAATACCTAGCATATTAGGATTATTTAAGCAAGTTACCATGCTATTTAAGACTCTCAAAATAATCTAAGTGAAGCATGAGATATCAATAGTTTCTATAAAACAAATCCACCACCATGCTCTAAAAGATATAAGTGAAGTACTAGAGCAAAACTATATAACTCAAAAGATATAAGTGAAGTACATAGAGTATTCTAACAAATTCCAAATCATTTATGGCTCTATCAAATGGTGTGTACAGCAAGGATGATTGTGGTAAACCAAAAAGTAAAGACTCAAAACATATAAGATGCTCCAAGAAAAACACATATCATGTGGTGAATAAAAATATAGCTCCAAGTAAAGTTACCGATAGAAGTAGACAAGAGAGGGGATGCCTTCCGGGGCATCCCCAAGCTTTGGCTTTTAGGTGTCCTTGGAATATCTTGGGGGTGCCACGGGCATCCCCAAGCTTATTCTCTTGCCACTTCTTGTTCCATAATCCATCAAATCTTAACCCAAAACTTGAAAACTTCACAACACAAAACTTAAAGTAGAAAATCCCGTGAGCTCCGTTAGTGAAAGAAAACAAAAGACCACTTCAAGGTACTGTAATGAACTCATTATTTATTTATATTGGTGTCAAACCTATTGTATTCCAACTTCTTTATGGTTTATAAACTATTTTACTGGCCATAAATTCATCAAAATAAGCAAACAACACGAAAAACAGAATCTGTCAAAAACTGAACAGTCTGTAGTAATCTGAAACTAGCGCAAGATCTGGAACCCCAAAAATTCTAAAATAAATTTCTGGACGTGAGGAATTTATCTGTTAATCATCTGCAAAAAGAATTAACTAAATATCACTTTCCAAATAAAAATGTCAGCAGTTCTCATGAGCGCTAAAGTTTCTGTTTTTTACAGCAAGATATCAAGACTTTCCCCAAGTCTTCCCAACGGTTCTACTTGGCACAAACAGTAATCTTTACTAATAATAAAGCAAATTGGGTTTCTTTCGTCTGTCATGGAATTTTTCAGAAAAGTCCCTCTATTTCAGAGAATTCAACCCGCAGTCCTGTTTTAAGTTAAAACGAATCGTTATTTTTGTATTTTACACAAAAGTCCTTATCTTTTCTTGAAATTAACCCGCCGTCCGGATTTAAGTCACACCCGAACCGTTATTTTACATTTTTCAAAAAACCCCTAATGTTTTAGATAATTCATTCGCAAATCATATTTAAGTCAAACAAATGCTTTTTAAAATTAACCATATCTTTTAAACCATAACTCTGATTTGAACATGTTATATATGAAATTTATTAGAAAAATATGTAGAATATGAATATGAGATTTTTTTTAACTGTTAAGTATTTTTAAATATCATTATGGAATATATTTGAGTCAACCCAAATGATTTTCTAAATTATCTGTATCTTTTAAACCGTAACTTTGATTTTAACATATTATATATGTAATTTTATTAGAAAAATGTGTGGAATCTAAATATGATGTTAATTTTACCTGTTAAATATTTTTAAAATATTGTTATGGAAGCAAACTTATAATTTATAGCGCAGGATTCATTTTTTTCATACCGGTGGCGATCTGGATTGCAAATAAACACCCCACAATAACCATATACAGAAAAGAAAACATCGATAACTACACATGCATACCTCTGAAAAATGTCGCAGGGGAAAACAACAGATTTCTCATGGCGAGAGTGAGAGAAAGCGAGCGAGAGAGAGAGGGAGAGAGAGGGAGAGGAAGGATAGAGGGAGAGAGAGACGTCTTAGGATTAACCATATTCAACACACGTTTTGTTGTTGTTTTGTGTGAACACCGAGGCCATCGTCGGCGAGGGTGAGAAGGAGGATAAGCGGAAACACAAATATGATGCCTCGCAAAAATAAAGAAGATGGACCTATTGTGGTCTTTAGTGATGGTTGTTGAGTTATGAGCGTGTGTAATGTTTTCTCTCCCATTGCAATGCACGGGCTCTTTTGCTATTTAAACACAAAGAACACAACCAAAAAAGAGGCTAGGTAAATTATTTATTACTAAACATGAGCAAAAAGCAAGGAATAAAAATAAATTTGGGTTGCCTCCCAACAAGCGCTATCGTTTAACACCCATAGCTAGGCATAAAAAGCAAGGATAGATCTAGGTATTGCCATCTTTGGTAGGCAATCCATAAGTCGCTCTCATAATAGATTCATAAGGTAATTTAATTTTCTTTCTAGGAAAGTGTTCCATTCCTTTCCTTAATTGAAATTGGAATCTAATATTTCCTTCCTTCATATCAATAATTGCACCAATCGTTCTAAGGAAAGGTCTACCAAGGATAATAGGACATGAAGGATTGCAATCTATGTCAAGAACAATAAAATCTATGGGAACATAATTCCTATTTGCGACAATAAGAACATCATTGATTCTTCCCATTGGTTTCTTAATAGTGGAATCCGCAAGGTGAAAGTTTAAAGAGCAATCATCAAAATCACGGAAACCTAACAAATCACCCAAAGTCTTTGGAATCGTGGAAACACTAGCACCCAAATCACATAAATCATAGAACTCAAGATCTTTAATCTTAATCTTAATAGTTGGTTCCCACTCATCATAAAGTTTTCTAGGGATATAAACTTCCAACTCAAGTTTTTCTTCATAAGATTGCATCAAGGCATCAACGATATGTTTAGTAAAGGCTTTATTTTTACTACAAGCATGAGGAGAATTTAGCACGGATTGCAACAAGGAAATACAATCAAAGAGCAATTTTCATAATTAAATTCCTTGAAATCCAAAATAGGGGGTTTAACAACATTTATGGTTTTAATTTCCTCAATCCCACTTTCATCAAATTTAGCATCAAGATCTAAAAATTCCAAATTTTTGGAACGCCATCTAGGTAAAGGTGGATCATATTCAGTCCCATAATTATCAAGATTCATATTGCAAAACAAAGATTTCATAGGGGACACATTAATAACTTTTAGATCTTCATCTTTATTTTCATAGAAACTAGAAGAACACGCTCTTATAAAGGCATCTTTCTTAGCACGCATCCTAGTGGTTCTTTCTTTGCACTCATCAATGGAAATTATCATGGCTTTGAGAGACTCATTGATATCATGCTTAGGAGGAATAGAGCTAAGCTTTAAAGAATCAACATCAAGAGAAATTCTATCAATGTTCCTAGCCAAATCATCAATCTTAAGCAATTTTATTTTCAATCAAAGCATTGAAATTCTTTTGCGAAGTAATAAATTCTATAATATTAGATTCAAAATCAGAGGGCATCTTATTATAATTTCCATAAGGATTGTTGTAGGAATTACCATAATTATTAGATGGATTAATAGGATTAGGCCTAGGATTAAAATTTCCTCTATACGTGTTGTTACCAAAATTATTCCTACCAACAAAATTCACATCCATAGATTGATTATTGTTCTCAATAAAAGTAGACAAGGGAATATCATTACGATCATAAGAAACACTCTTACTAGCAAATAATTTCATAAGTTCATCCATCTTTCCACTCAAAACATTAATTTCTTCTATCGCATGCACCTTTTTATTAGTAGATCTTTCAGTATGCCATTGAGAATAGTTAACCATAATATTATCTAGGAGTTTAGTAGCTTCTCCTAAAGTGATTTCCATAAAAGTGCCTCCCGCGGTCGAATCTAAAAGATTTCTAGAAGAAAAATTCAATCTGGCATAAAATTTGTGTATAATCATCCACAAATTCAAACCATGAGTAGGGCAATTACGTATCATTAATTTCATCTTCTCCCAAGCTTGTGCAACATGTTCATGATCAAGTTGCTTAAAATACATAATATCGTTTCTAAGGGAGATGATCTTAGTGGGAGGAAAATACTTAGAGATAAAAGCATCTTTGTAGTTGTTCCAAGAATCAATACTATTTTTAGGCAAAGACGAAAACCAAGCTTTTGCATGATCTCTAAGCGAAAAAGGAAATAGCTTCATCTTAACAATATCGTTGTCCACATCTTTCTTCTTTTGCATATCACACAAATCAACGAAGCTATTTAGATGGGTAGCGGCATGTTCACTAGGAAGGCCAGAAAACGGATATTTCATGACAAGATTCAGCAAAGCGACATTAATTTCACAAGATTCAGCATCGGTAAGAGGAGCAATTGGAGTGCTAATAAAATCATTGTTGTTGGCATTGGTAAAGTCACACAATTTAGTGTTATATTGAGCCATTGAGATAAGCAAGCAATCCAACACACAAGCAAACAAAAATCAAGCAGGCAAAAAGAGGCAAATAGAGAAAGAGAGGGAGGATAGAGAGAGAGAGAGGGCGAATAAAACGGCAAGGGTGAAGTGGGGGAGAGGAAAACAAGAGGCAAATGGCAAATAATGTAATGCGGGAGATAAGGGTTGTGATGGGTACTTGGTATGTTGACTTTTGCGTAGACTCCCCGGCAACGGCGCCAGAAATGGCTCGTTTTCGGGAGTCAAATCCTGACTTGTGCGAACCTCCCCGGCAATGGCGCCAGAAATTCTTCTTGCTACCTCTTGAGCACTGCGTTTGATTTCCTTGAAGAGGAAAGGATGATGCAGAAAAGTAGCGTAAGTATTTCCCTCAGTTTTTGAGAATCAAGGTATCAATCCAGTAGGAGGCTATGCATGAGTCCCTCGTACCTGCACAAAACAAATAACTCCTCACAACCAACGCGATAAGGGGTTGTCAATCCCTTCACGGTCACTTACGATAGTGAGATCTGATAGATATGATAGGATAATATTTTTGGTATTTTTGTGATAAAGATGCAAAGTAAAATAAAAGCAAAGTAAAAAGCAAAGGAAATAACTAAGTATTGGAAGATTAATATGATGAAGATAGACTCGGGGGCCATAGGTTTCACTAGTGGCTTCTCTCAAGAGCATAAGCATTTTACGGTGGGTGAACGAATTGCTATTGAGCAATTGACAGAATTGAGCAGAGTTATGAGAATATCAAGGTATGATCATGTATATAGGCATCACGTCCGAGACAAGTAGACCGACTCCTGCCTGCATCTACTACTATTACTCCACTCATCGACCGCTATCCAGCATGTATCTAGAGTATTAAGTTCATGAAAATAGAGTAACGCCTTAAGAAAGATGACATGATGTAGAGGGATAAATTCATGCAATATGATAAAAACCCCATCTTGTTATCGTTGATGGAAACAATACAATACGTGCCTTGCTGCCCCTACTATCACTGGGAAAGGACACCGCAAGATTGAACCCAGAGCTAAGCACTTCTCCCATTGCAAGAAAGATCAATCTACTAGGCCAAACCAAATTGATAATTCGAAGAGACTTGCAAAGATAACAAATCATACATAAAAGAATTCAGAGAAGATTCAAATACTGTTCATAGATAGTCTTGATCATAAACCCACAATTCATCAGTCTCAACAAACACAGCGACAAAAAGAAGATTACATCGAATAGATCTCCACAAGAGAGGGGGAGAACATTGTATTGAGATCCCAAAAGAGAGAAGAAGCCACCTAGCTAATAACTATGGACCCAAAGGTCTGAGGTAAACTACTCACACTTCATCGGAGGGGCTATGGTGTTGATGTAGAAGCCCTCCGTGATGGATGCCCCCTCCGGCGGAGCTCCGAAACAGGCCCCAAGATGGGATCTCATGGATACAGAAAGTTACGGCAGTGGAATTAGGGTTTTGGCTCCGTATTTGATGGTTTGGAGGTACGTAGGTATATATAGGAGGAAGGAGTACGTCGGTGGAGCAACAGGGGGCCCACGAGGGTGGAGGGCGCGCCTGGGGGGGGGGGGGTAGGCGCGCCCCTGTAACGCCCTCGATGCGGCTATATCTCCCACGTGTCGAAGCACGACTTAGAGGCATAACCACATTGAAAGCAATGTCGCAAGTGAGGTAATCTTTGGAAACAACCCATGTAATGAATAAGGGAAAAGGTACATAGTTGGCTTACAATCGCCATGTCACACAATTGCATAAATAAGTCATTACATTCATCCAAATACACTCAAGGTCCGACTATGGAACCAAAATAAAGATAAACCCCAAATGCAACATAGTCCCCGATCGCCCCAACTGGACACCACTACTGATCATCTGGGAAAGACACGTAGTATCGTCCTGAGTCCTCATCGAACTCCCACTTAAGCTCAGTTGAATCTCCTGGAATGGTATCATCGGTCCCTGCATCTGGTTTTGGAAGTAATCTGTGAGTCACGGGGACTCAGCAATCTCACACCCTCGCAATCAAGACTATTTAAGCTTATAGGAAGGGTAAAAATATGAGGTGGAGCTGCAGCAGGCGACTAGCATATATGGTGGCTAACATACGCAAATGAGAGTGGGAAGAGAAGGCAAAGGCACGATCGATGAACTATGATCAAGAAGTGATCCTAGAACAACCTACGGTGATGCATAACACGAGACCTTGTTCTCTTCCCGGACTCTGCCGAAAAGAGACCATCACGGCCACACACACTCTGTTGAATTCATTTTAATTAAGTTAAGTTTAAGGTTATCTACAACCGGACATTAACACATTCCCATCTGCCCATAACCGCGGGCACGACTTTTGAAAGATCAAATCCCTGCAGGGGTGTCCCAACTTAGCCCATCACAAGCTCTCACGGTCAACGAAGGATATTCGTTCTCCCAAGACAATCTGATCAGACTCGGCATCCTGGTTACAAGACATCTCGACAATGGTAAAACAAGTCCAGCAACACCACCCGAATGTGCCGACAAATCCCGATAGGTGCTACACATATCTTGTTCTGAGGGCACACCGGATAAGCAATCCGTACAACTAAAACCAGCCCTCGAGTTTCCCCGAGGTGGCGCTGCAAGGGGCTCTAGTTTGGACCAACACTCAGAGGAGCACTGGCCCAGGGGTTTAAATAAAGATGACCCTTGGGCTATGGAAACCGAAGGGAAAAGAGGCTAGGTGGCGAATGGTAAAACCAATGTTGGGCATTGCTAGAGGAGTTTTACTCAAGGCGAACTGTCAAGGGGTTCCCATTATAACCCAACCGTGTAAGGAACGCAAAATCAAGGAACATAACACAGGTATGACGGAAACTAGGGCGACAAGAGTGGAACAAAACATCAGGCATAAGGCCGAGCCTTCCACCCTTTACCATGTATATAGGTGCATTAATAATAGACAAGGCATAATAATGATATCCCAACAATGAACATGTTCCAACAAGGAAGAAACTCCATTCTTCACCTGCAACTGGCAACGCTATAAGAGGGGCTGAGCAAAGTGGTAACATAGCCAAACAATGGTTTGCTAGGACAAGGTGGGTTAGAGGTTTGACGTGGCAATATTGGAGGCATGATAAGCAAGTGGTAGGTATCGTAGCATAGGCATAGCAAAAGAGCGAGCATCTAGCAAGCAAAGATAGAAGTGATTTCGAGGGTATGGTCATCTTGCCTGCAAAGTTCTCTGAGTTGCTTGATCCTCGTAAGCGTACTCAATGGGCTCCTCGATCACGTACTCGTCTCCCGACTCTAACCAAGGAAGAACAACAAGCAAAGGGAGACACAAGCAACCACATGCAATGCACAAACAACATGATGCAAGACATGGCATGATATGCGGGATGTGATATGAGATGCTTATGCATATATGGAAAGAAATGATTGAACCTGGCCTCAACATGGAAAACCAAGAGTGCGACTGGAAAGAGGAGTTGATTTTAGTTGAAATCGATATAAGGATCACCGGAATCGGATGCACGGTTTGGAAATGACAAGCAAAACAAATATGTCACCGGTCTGCGATTAACAACACGAGACCATCTAAATGCATCAAGAACAACATGCTACATCACTCTAACATGACAAAAAAAATACATGACAGGGATCCACTCAAGATGCTTGACAAAAGATGAACACTGAGCTACGGCTAATTCACTCAATAGCAAGTTCAAACAAGCATGGCAAAAGTGCAAAAGATATCAGGTTACAGACTTAGTGAAAATAACAAGTCAGGAATTTAACATCAGGAAGCAATGTTTATAGCAAGGTAACAACATGCTACAACAATGTATCATGGCAAAGCAAGACATGGCATGAAGCTACTCAAATCATACAACAAAAGTCCCTTACTGACCATAATCCAAAAGGGATCGGAAAATACAATGGCAACCATGTGAACATAGCAATTATCGTTAACAGATTCAGACTTGGTGAAAAACTGGAACATGGCAAAACAGATATCAAGTAGGCATGTTTACGAGCTCGATGCACTCACCACAAGGCATTGCATGACAAACTAAGCATACACCCAGCAAGTAGACATGGCCTAAAAGCTAGACATGGCAAGAACAACAACATAGCATGCACGGATCAATTACAACAAGCTCGGCAAAATTGCTAAACATGTTAACAATCTGCTAGGAATGTTTTCTAGCAAAAGTAGAGCTCGATTGACTCAAGCTAGGGTGCTCCATAAATGCAAACAAATACATGGATGGATAGAGCACCACAATATCTACAAAACATCCTTACTGATCATGCTCAAAAGAGGCACGGATCACTAGGTAGCAACATGAACATATGGCATAAAAATAATGACAGGGCAGAGACTTAAAATATTTCTAAGTCCCTGAAATCAGCAATAATAAGTAAGCTACTTTGCATGCTTGTGCTACTCACCACAGAGATCACAAAAATACATGGCATACACCCCTGTAAAGATGGCATGGCATACTTCAAAACTCATGTAGAGGTCAAGTTCATAGGAGGCACACATCAATCATGGCAAAAATGACAAAAATGCATAACTTGATAAAAATCTGAAACTAACATCACATAGCCCTCTTCCAACAGCATGTAGGGCATCAAGATGAGCTCAAATGACAATGATGCAATGAGATGAAATGGATTACTCGTCGAGGCAAACATTTCGATACGCCACACGCACGAATCGGAGCAATGGGTGTAGAGTTATGGCATGACAAAGATAGCAATATAATTAGCATTTCGGGGAGAAAGTCAACACCTCGTTCAGATCCAGATCGGGGGCAGCACGCAGATCGAGGATGCTCGCCGGAGTCGCCTGTTCCCCGTAGTTCGAAGGTGGCCGGAGCTTCACCGGGGACTTGCCGGACTTGGCGCTCGCCGCAGAGGAGAGGAAGGAGCTGCAGGGCGGCGAGGTGCGGTCGGTGACGGCGCCGGAGCAGCAAGCCGAGGCGGTGGTGCACATTCCGGAGCTGATCGGCGACGAGGGCAGCAAGGTCGGCGGCGGAGGAGACGGCAGAAGGAGGCGGCAGGGTGTGGGCGATGATGAGGCGGCGGGGCGCGACCCGGATGGGCCTCGGGGGGCCGAGCGCGGGCCTCCCGGGCTTCGGCTGCGAAGGGAACAGGCCAGGACACATGGCGCCCGGGGATTGGCGGGGAGCGGCGACGCTGGGTGTGTCCGGCGCCGGCGGACACGTCCGTCGCGCAGAGGGCGGATTTTTAGGGTTTTGAGGAGGGAGAGATCCGAAAATCGGGGGGAGGTCTTTATATAGAAGGAGAGGGAGCTAGGAGGCTCCAAATTGAGAACGGTTTGCGGCCACGCGATCGTGATCGAATGGCCTAGGTGATGGAGGAGGTTTAGGTGGGTTTTGGCCCACTTTGGAGGGGTGTTGGGCTGCAACACACAAGAGGCCTTTTCGGTCCCTCGGTTAACCGTTGGAGTATGTAACGAAGTCCAAATGGCACGAAACTTGACAGGCGGTCTACCGGTAGTAAACCAAGGCCGCATGACAAGTCTCGGACTGATCCGAAAACGTTTAACACCCGCACACGAAAAGAGGTAGAAAGGGATACCGGAGGACATAGGAGCGCCGGAAAGCAAAACGGACAACGGGGAAAATGCTTGGATGCATGAGATGAAGACGTATGCAAATGCAATGCACATGTTGGCATGATATGAGATGCAGGACAAAGACAAAAGAACACAAAGGCAAAACCCGACAACGAGGAAATAGAATAACTTAGTGCCGAAAATGGCAAGAGTTGGAATACAAATAAGGTAGGTTACATCCGGGGTGTTACAACACTCCACCACTATGAAAGGATCTCGTCCCGGGATCTAGGACTGGAAAAACTCCGGGTACTCAGAACGGAGGTGATCCTCACGTTCCCAGGTGGCTTCACGGTCGGAATGATGTGACCACTTGACTTTGAGGAATTTGATAGACTTGTTGCGAGTCTTGCGCTCCGTTTCTTCAAGAATACCAACTGGGTGCTCATGATAAGACAGGTCTTCTTGGAGATGAATGTCTTCGAAGTTGATGGTGCGGTCAGGAGTCTTGAAACACTTGCGGAGCTGAGAGACATGAAACAAGTCATGCACATTTGCAAAGTTGGAGGGAAGCTCAAGTTGATAGGCGAGATTGCCTCTCTTGCTGATGATATTGAAAGGACCCACGTATCTAGGGCAAGCTTCCCTTTGATACCGAAGCAACGAGAACCTTTCATTGGAGAGACGCGGAGGTAGACATGGTCTCCAATCTCGAAAGCCAAGTCACAATGCTTGCTATCATACTAACTCTTCTGGCGCGATTGCGCGGCTTTGAGATTATCACGAATGTCTTTGCACATTTCTTCTGCCTCTGAGATCAAATCATTGCCAAGAAGTTGGCGTTCACCAGTCTCTGACCAGTTAAGGGGAGTACGATACTTCTTGCCATAGAGAATCTCGAATGGGGCCTTGCCTGAACTCGCTTGGAAGCTGTTGTTGTAGGAGAACTCGGCATATGGAAGACAATCTTCCCACTTCATACCGAAAGAGATGACGCAAGCCCTGAGCATATCTTCAACAATTTGATTTACTCTCTAGACTTGGCCACTCATTTGAGGATGAAAAGTTGTGCTAAAGCGAATGTTGGTGCCCATGGCCTTCTGAAAAGAATACCAAAACTTAGAGGTGAAGATGCTGCCATGATCTGAAGATATCAACTGCGGAATGCCATGTAGACAGACAATCCTGGAGGTATATAGCTCTGCCAACTGAGCTGCTGTGATTGATTCTTTGATAGGCAGAAACTGAGCCACTTTAGTGAGCTTGTCGATGACAACGAAGATAGCATCATTGCCACGCTTGGACTTCGGAAATCCAGTCACGAAGTCCATCTCAATATGGTCAAACTTCCATTCTGGAATGGCAAGAGGTTGGAGGAGACCAGCTGGTCGTTGGTGTTCTGCTTTCACTCTTCTTCTTCAGACATCACATTCGTTCACAAACTGAGCAATCTCGCGCTTCATTCGAGTCCAACAATACGACTGCTTGAGGTCCTAGTACATCTTTGTACTTCCAGGGTGGATAGAGAGGAGTGAATTGTGAGCCTCGTTCATAACGACTTTACGAAGATCACCTTTAGGCACAACAATGCGATCCTCGAAGAATAGAGTATCCTTGTCATCGAGACGATATCACTTGTACTTGGGTTGACTCTTGGCAATCCCAATCTTCACCTTCTTCACCATAGCATCAAGAAGTTGAGCCTCGCGAATCTGATCTTCCAAAGGAGCAGAGACTTGGAGGTTGGCAAGGAAACCTTGAGGAACAACTTGAAGGTTGAGTTTATGGAAAGCTTCACAAAGCTCCGGTTGATAAGGCTTGATAATCAAACTGTTGCAGTAAGCCTTTATGCTGAAAGCGTCAGTAATTACATTGGCCTTGCCTGGAGTATATTCGATACTCGCATTATACCCTTGAATCATTTCGACCCAACGAGTTTGCCTGAAGTTGAGGTTGGGCTGAGTGAAGATGTACTTGAGACTCTTTTGATCAGTGAAGATGTCCACTTTCCTTACCAACAAGAGATGTCTCCAAGTTAAAAGAGCATGGACAACTGCCGCCAACGCGAGGTCATGAGTGGGGTAGTTCTTTTCGTTGGGCTTCAACTAGTGAGAGATATAGGCCACAACTTTCTTCTCTTGTATCAACACAGCACCAAGACCTTGAAGGGAAGCATCACAGAAGACCTTAAACGGTTTGGATTCATCAGGAGGAGTCAGAACTGGAGCAGTGACTAACTTCTCTTTCAGGGTGTTGAAAGCGATGTCACATTCAGGCGACCAAACATACTTCACATGCTTTTGGAGAAGGTTGGAAAGAGGCTTCGCGATCTTTGAGAAGTTCTCAGCGAACCTTCGACAATAGCTTGCGAGCCTAAGGAAGCTGCGTAGTTGCTTCACATTCTGAGGTGGTTCCCAATTCACAATTGCAGACACCTTCTCAGGATTCACAGCTATGCCCTTGGCGGAGATGATATGCCCAAGGTAGAGAACCTCATCGAGTCAAAACTCGCACTTTGAAAACTTCACATAGAACTGATGTTCTCTGAGTTTATCCAGCACTAGTCTCAAATGCTTGGCAGGATACTCCTTGTTCTTGGAGAAGACCAAAATGTCATCGAGGTAGACCAAGACGAAGTCATTTGTGTAGGCGTTGAAGATGAAATACATCATGCGAGAGAATGTTGGCAGAGTGTTGACGAGGCCGAAAGATATGACAGTGTATTCATATGAACCATAGCTTGTTCTGAATGCTGTCTTGGGGATATCTTGTTAACGAATGTGAATCTGATGATAGCCCAAACGGAGATCAAGCTTGGAGAAAACTTGAGCGCCTTTGAGTTGTTCAAAAAGCTCATTGATGTTGGGAAGTGGGGTTGTTCTTTATGGTCTTCTTGTTCAATGGACGATAGTCGACACATAGTCGGTCCGTTCCATCCTTCTTCTTGACGAAAAGAACTCCACAACCCCATGGAGAAGAACTTGGTCGGATGAGACCCATATGCTCTTGAATATCGAGTTGCTTCTTCAGCTCCTTCATCTCTTCAGGTCCAAGCTTGTAAGGACGTTTGCAACAGGCTCCGTGCCAGGCTCAAGATCAATGACGAATTCAACTAGCTGGTATGGAGGCATTCTTGGAAGTTCTTCTGGAAAGACATCTTGATATTCGAAAATGACTGGAATCTGAGAGATGGCATCCAGCTCGCCCTTCTCATTGAGAGAAAACAGACGAATGGTATCATCACGAGCGGCAAAGACGATAACATCCTCAAACGAATGTGTTAATTGAATCTGCCTGGCAGCACAATCAAGCTGAGCCTTGTGCTTAGAAAGCTAGTCCATTCCGAGAATAAGATCGATATCCGAGTCACCAAGGACATTAGGAGAAGACAAGAACTTATAGTCGCCCAACATGATAGAAACATCCGGAACAAAAACTCAAGAAGTCATTTGTCGGGCCGGAGAAACAATAGCCAAAGGTTTTGGGAAAACTTGAGTAACCAGATCATGCATAGATGCAAAAGGTCTCGAGTTGAAATAATGCGATGCACCAGTATCAAAAAGAACTCTTGCAGGAATATCGTTAACATGAAGGTTACCCATGATGACATCTGACGAGTCCTCTGCCTGAGCTGCATTCATCATGTTGACCTTGGCGTGCTTGGGATTATGCTTGACCACTGTGGTACTAACATATCTCACAGGAGGAGGAGGAAGACGCCTCTGATTGGAGCATTTGTTGGCATAGTGACCCTTCGGCTCACACTTGTTGCATGTGACCTCCAAGAGCGGACGGTGATGTGGAGCACTTGATCTTGGAGCATGAGACGAAGTCTTGTTCTGGAAGCCAGGGTGGGGTGGGTGGGAAGATCCATTGCCACCTTTTCTCTTCTACTGATAAGGCTGACGGAACGGAGGAGGAGGCAGCCAATACTTTTGCTGCTTAGTTGCCACTTGAGTTGAGGAAGAAGGGGCCGCATCTCTGACTCGCTTCTTGGAAGCATCGCACTTCAGCTGCGCAGTCTCTTGTTTCAGTGCCATGTTGTAAAACTCATCGTACTTCTTCGGCTCAAAGAGCGCGAGAGCTAGTTGAAGATCTTCTCTGAGGCCACCTCTGAACTAATAAATCATGCTCTTCTCATCAGCGACGTCCTGCTTAGTGAAACGAGGTAGCTTCTGGAACATGATGTTATACTGGTAAACAGACAAGCTGCCTTGCTTCAGGTTGCGGAATTCCTCATGCTTGCTCTCAACAACACTCTGAGGAATGTGGTGAGCTTTGAAGTCTTGATGGAATTCATCCTAGGTAATCACACGACCTCCTCTAGAATCATTGTATCGCTGAAACCATTCTGCAGCTTGGTCTTTGAGTTGGAACAAGGCAAACTTGACAAAGTCCTCAGGCCTGACGTTGCTGCATTCGAAATGCTTGCAGATATCCACGAGCCAATCATCAGCGTCTATTGCTTCAACACAGTTGCTGAAGGTCTTTGGCTGATTAGCGAGGAACTGGTTGAGTGTAGCAAACTGATTCTGATTGTTGCCATGGCCATGATTCCCTTGGTTGGGCTCTTGCAAAATTTGCATGATCAGCTGCGTGTTTGCATTGGTAGCGGCCATCACAGCTTGCCATGCCTCCGGAGGTGGAGGTGGTAGTGGCGGATCCGGATTCCGAGTCGCGCGCGTTGGAGTTTCCATCTTGAAGAGGGTGACATCCATTAGCATCTTGACAGACATATATTCAAGCTGAATCAAATGGATAGAAATTGTAACATATAGTCTACACATCCGAACAGAATGAACGAATGCATTCCAATTGAAATGGTCACATTTCCATAAATTGATAAGCCACTTAGATATAGGTAGAAGAATAAAACAACAAGGTACGGACAAGAACAAATAATTGGTAAGGATTACCCAATCACAAACCAAATATTCGCGGAAGAAATTCTTGAGCTACAAGAATTCCCACCAATGAAACTCCCGAACCTTTCCGGTTATGCAATCAGGTGTTGGGGATACAGGGGAAGCATAATATCTCACCCAAAGCTAGCAAATCCTACATCCAGCTGTATCCATCCTTCAACACATAACCAAGAAACTTCAGAAATCATTTACCTCAACCTTCGAAAAGCATCCGTTATGCGATTTATGGAGATACTCCCGAACTCCCACCCTAGTACTGGGTGGCGTCGAGGTTATCTCACCAACAACTGCATAAAAGAGATTTTCGACGTCGGCGAAACTCAGGTATTCCAGAATCTCAAAGATAAAATTGTGACAAAAACACCTCAGAGCTCAACTCCTCGGGACACTGCCACAACCCCTAAATGTCAGGAGGCACCAAGAACAATGTTCTCATCACAAAACCATCAGAACGATTCCAAGATACCCGCGTGATCCTAAAATTTTTCAGTGAAATTTGAGAAGAGAAGAGTCAAAACTCTACGTCAGGATGCCTCACCAGAGCGACGAAGGGACTGAGGAGTAAAAAGAAGTCCTACTCTCCGACATATATAATTCCTAAATGACTCAAAACATTTTTCTAGACTCAACAACTCCAACGATTCGATCAAGCAGGGGGGCTCCTAAGGTCGGGGAAAGCTCTGATTACCAACTTGTAACGCCCTCGATGCAGCTATATCTCCCACGTTTCGAAGCACAACTTAGAGGCATAACCGCATTGAAAGCAATGTCGCAAGTGAGGTAATCTTTGCAAACAACCCATGTAATGAATAAGGGAAAAAGTACATAGTTGGCTTACACTCGCCACGTCACACAAATAGCATAAATAAGTCATTACATTCATCCAATACACTCAAGGTCCGACTATGGAACCAAAATAAAGATAAACCCCAAATGCAACATAGTCCCCGATCGCCCCAACTGGACACCACTACTGATCATCTGGGAAAGACATGTAGTATCGTCCCGAGTCCTCATCGAACTCCCACTTGAGCTCAGTTGAATCTCCTAGAATGGTATCATCGGTCCCTGCATCTGGTTTTGGAAGTAATCTGTGAGTCACGGGGACTCAGCAATCTCACACCCTCGCGATCAAGACTATTTAAGCTTATAGGAAGGGTAAAAGTATGAGGTGGAGCTGCAGCAAGAGACTAGCATATATGGTGGCTAACATACGCAAATGAGAGCGAGAAGAGAAGGCAAAGGCACGATCGATGAACTATGATGAAGAAGTGATCCTAGAACAACCTACGATCATGCATAACACGAGACCCTATTCTCTTCCCGGACTCCGCCCAGAAGATACCATCACGGCCACACACTCTATTGAATTCATTTTAATTAAGTTAAGTTTAAGGTTATCTACAACCGGACATTAACAAATTCCCATCTGCCCATTACCGCGGGCACGGCTTTCGAAAGATCAAATCCCTGCAGGGGTGTCCCAACTTAGCCCATCACAAGCTCTCATGGTCCACGAAGGATATTCCTTCTACCAAGACAATCTGATCAGACTCGGCATCCCGGTTACAAGACATCTCGACAATGGTAAAACAAGTCCAGCAACACCACTCGAATGTGCCGACAAATCCCGATAGGAGCTGCACATATCTCGTTCTCAGGGCACAATGGATAAGAAATCCATACAACTAAAACCAGCCCTCGAGTTTCCCCGAGGTGGCGCTGCAAGGGGCTCTAATTTGGACCAACACTCAGAGGAGCACTGGCCCGGGGGTTTAAATAAAGATGACCCTTGGTCTCCGAAAACCCAAGGGAAAAAGAGGCTAGGTGGAGAATGGTAAAACCAATGTTGGTCATTGCTGGAGGAGTTGTATTCAAGGCGAACTGTCAAGGGGTTCCCATTATAACCCAACCGTGTAAGGAACGCAAAATCAAGGAACATAACACCGGTATGACGGAAACTAGGGTGGCAAGAGTGGAACAAAACACCAGGCATAAGGTCGAGCCTTCCACCCTTTACCAAGTATATAGGTGCATTAATAATAGACAAGGCATAATAATGATATCCCAACAATGAACATGTTCCAATAAGGAACAAACTCCAATCTTCACCTGCAACTAGCAACGCTATAAGAGGGGCTGAGCAAAGCGGTAACATAGCCAGACAACG
Source organism: Triticum aestivum (assembly GCF_018294505.1). NCBI lineage: Eukaryota > Viridiplantae > Streptophyta > Magnoliopsida > Poales > Poaceae > Triticum > Triticum aestivum. Next base: position 350,703,155 of record NC_057809.1, on the reverse strand, counting down.
GTTTGCTAGGACAAGGTGGGTTAGAGGTTTGACGTGGCAATATGGGAGGCATGATAAGAAAGTGGTATGTATCATAGCATAGGCATAGCAAAAGAGCGAGCATCTAGCAAGCAAAGATAGAAGTGATTTCGAGGGTATGGTCATCTTGCCTGCAAAGTTCTCTGAGTTGACTTGAACCTTGTAAGCGTACTCAACGGGCTCCTTGATCATGTACTCGTCTCACGGCTCTACCAAAGCAAGAACAACAAGCAAAGGTACACACAATAAACCACGTGCAATGCACAAACAACATGATTTAAGACATGGCATGATATGCGGGATGTGATATGAGATGCATATGCATGATATGGAAAGGAATGATTGAACCTGGCCTCAAATTGGAAAACCAAGAGTGCCACTGGAAAGAGGAGTTGATTTCGATTGAAATCGATATAAGGATCACCGGAATCGGATGCACGGTTTGGAAATGACAAGCAAAACAAATATGGCACCGGTCTGCGATTAACATCACGAGACCATCTAAATGCATCAAGAAAAACATGCTACAGCCATCTAACATGACAACCAAATACATGGCAGGGATCGACTCAAGATGCCTGACAAAAGATGAACACTGAGCTACAGCTAATTCACTCAATAGCAAGCTCAAACAAGCATGGCAAAAGTGCAAAAGATATCAGGTTACAGATAGGAATCTAACATCAGGAAGCAATGTTTATAGCAAGGTAACAACATGCTACAGGAACATATCATGTCACAGCAAGGCATGGCATGAAGCTACTCAAAGCATAGAACAAAAGTCACTTATGGACCATAAGCCAAAAAGGATCAGAAAATACAATGGCAACCATGTGAACATAGCAATTATCGTTAACAGATTCAGACCTGGTGAAAAACTGGAACATGGCAAAACAAATATCAAGTAGGCATGTTTACGAGCTCGATGCACTCACCACAAGGCATTGCATGACAAACTAAGCATACACCCAGCAAGTAGACATGGCCTAGAAGCTAAACATGGCAAGAACAACAACATAGCGTGCACGGATCAATTACAAGAAGATCGGCAAAATTCATAACATGTTAACAATCTACCAAGAATGTTTTGTAGCAAAAGTAGAGCTCGATTGACTCAAGATAGGGTGCTCCATAAATGCAAACAAAGACATGGATGGATAGAGCACCACAATATCTAGAAAACATCCTTACAGCTCATTCTCAAAAGAGGCACGGATCACTAGGTAGCAACATGAACATATGGCATAAAAATAATGATAGGGTAGAGACTTAGAATATTTCCAAGTCCCTGAAATCAGCAACAATAAGTAAGCTACTTTGCATGCTTGTGCTAGTCACCACAGAGATCACAAAAATACATGGCATACACCCCTATAAAGATGTCATGGCATACTTCAAAACTCATGTAGATCTCAAGTTCATAGGAGGTACACATCAATCATGGAAAAAATGACAAAAATGCATAACCTGATAAAAATCTGAAACTAACATCACATAGCCCTCTTCAAATAGCATTTAGGGCATCAAGATGAGCTCAAATGACAATGATGCAATGAGATGAAATGGAGTACTCATCGAGACGAACATTTCGTTATGCTACATGCGTGAATCGGAGCAACAGGTGCAGAGTTATGGCATGACAAAGATAGCAAAATAATTAGGGTTTCGGGGAGAAAGTCAACCCCTCGTTCAGATCTGGATCGGGGGAAGCGCACGGATCGAGGATGCTCGCCGGAGTTGCCGGAGTTCGAAGGTGGCCAGAGCTTTGCCTGGGACTTGCCGGACATGGCACTTGCCGGAGAGGAGAGGAAGGAGCTGCAGGGCGGCGAGGTGCGGTCGGTGGCGGCGCCGGAGCAGCGAGCCGAGGCGGCGGCGCGCCTTCCGGAGCTCGTCGGCGATGAGGGCATCGAGGTCGGCGGCGGCCGGCGACGACCTGGGCGGCGGAGACGGCGGAAGGAGGCGGCGGGGTGCGGGCGATGATGAGGCGGCGGGGCGCGAGCGATGATGAGGCGGTGGAGCGCGACCCGGATGGGCCTCGGGGGGGGCCGCGCGCGGGCCTCCCGGGCTTCGGCGGCGGCGGGGACAGGCCGGGACACGTGGCGCCCGGCGATTGGCGGGGAGCGGCGGCGCTGGGTGTGTCCGGCACCGGCGGACACGTCCGGCGCGCGGAGGGCGGATTTTTAGGGTTTTGAGGAGGGAGAGATCCGAAAATCGGGGGCAGGTCTTTATATAGAGGTAGAGGGAGCTAGGAGGCTCCAAATTGAGCACAGTTTGTGGCCACGCGATCGTGAACGAACGGCCTAGGTGATGGAGGAGGTTTAGGTGGGTTTTGGCCCACTTTGGAGGGGTGCTGGGCTGCAACACACACCAGGCCTTTTTGGTCCCTCGGTTAACCGTTGGAGTATCAAACGAAGTCCAAATGGAACGAAACATGACAGGCGGTCTACCGGTAGTAAACCAAGGCCGCATGACAAGTCTCGGACCGATCCGAAAACGTTTAACACCCGTAGACAAAAAGAGGTAGAAAGGGACACCGGAGGACATAGGAGCGTCGGCAAGCAAAACGGACAACCGGGAAAATGCTCGGATGCATGAGACGAACACGTATGCAAATGCAATGCACATGTTGGCATGATATGAGATGCAAGACAAAGACAAAAGCACATGAAAGCAAAAACCCGACAACGAGGAAATAGAATAACCTAGTGCCGAAAATGGCAAGAGTTGGAATACAAATAAGGTAGGTTACATCCGGGGTGTTACAACCCCCTACCTCGTGGCTTCCTCCTTTATTTCTTGACGTAGGGTCCAAGTCTCCTAGATCATGTTCGTTCCGAAAATCACGTTCCCGAAGGTTTCATTCCGTTTGGACTTTGTTTGATATTCCTTTTCTGCGAAACTCTGAAATAGGCAAAAAACAACAATTCTGGGATGGGCCTCCGGTAAATAGGTTAGTCCCAAAAATAATATAAAAGTGGATAATAAAGCCCAATAATGTCCAATACAGTTGATAATATAGCATGGAGCAATCAAAAATAATAGATACGTTGGAGATGTATCAACGTCATAGGGCGCCGGGCACTGCATGGCTCGGTGGAGAGCTCGAGGGCATCCCGACGGATCTTCCGCACATGTTGAGGCAAGGAGGGGAGCATGGTGGCTGCATCCACCAGCGGCGGCGCGCTGCGAGGTGCTTGACAGTGGCGGGGAAGAGAGACAGGGGAGAGGATAGGAATGGGGAGAGTGAGATAGAGATCAGGGGGCTGTTTGGCGTCCTCAGGGCAGTGAGGGGACATGTAGAGAGGCAGGAGGTGGTCGGTGTGTGACGACCACGCACCTCGCGTCCTTCTGGTGTGAGGTAGGCGATGACTGGCGGCTGGGCTACATAGCACTGGGCCGGATAGTGGGCTGCGGTAAGTGCGAGGTGGGTTTTTCCTCTCTCTCTCTACTTCTCGTATTTTTTTGTTTTCTATTTTGCCTTTTGTTTTTGATTTAGCAAAAATACTAAACCATTTCCAAAACTCCTAAAAATATTTTTGGGCACTTTTAGAATTATTTCCAACAGCCCACATTTAGTTTCAGAATTATTTGAGAATTTAAAATATTTATAGCATTTCAGTGCATAAATTCAAATACTTTATGATTTAATTCAAAATTCCAAAAATGACCTAGAAAAATGTCCACCATTTTTGTCAGAGGTTTTCAACCAATTCAAAATTGATGAACTTTTCTGAAGGGCATTTTGGGTTCATTCAAAACATTTAAATTTGAACCTGATTGAATTCCATTTGGTGTTAAGGCTTCAAAATCCCCGTTTCAGGTTTCAAAAATTTAAACTTGATGCATGGATGCTTATGCAACTAACTACAATCAAATTCTAGGGCTGTGAAAACTCACCTCCACTAAACAAGAATCTCGTCCCGAGATTCAAGACATGAGGTAAGATGACATAGGGGACACAAAACTAACACGATCTTCATGATCTAACTGCCCTTCTTGAAGATGTGGATTCATTGCATCATATATAGCTTGACATCTTTACTTTCGAGATCTTCATCAAACATGACGATGATAGAAAAAAAACTCTATAGGAATCGATCTTCTCGAAGATCGAGCAACTGAAGACCAATTCATGGAGGGACACATTGAAACATGTCTTAAGCTAAGACACAAAACACATATCAGGAGGAATGGAAAGAAGTAGATGACAAGGGCTCAATTTGGTGGGTAACAATTCCACGCTTGAGTAAGATGGTGCATGATTTCATAGTAGCAAGGAGATAATTGCCATGATTCCGCAACAGGGCACCTTACGAAAGGTGACTCACAGAAGTATTTCCTTAAGTGGCAAAAAGAATTACTTTTGACACATAGATCATTTGAACTCTTCATACTAGCCTGAGGCAATTCAAAAATGATCATTTGAAAGAATTTGAAAGAATGGCATACTCGGCTGGAAAGGGAACTAGAGTTATAGAACAACTCAGCAAACGGAAGGCACATCCCAATTGATACTGAGGATATAACCTAGTGTCTGAGCGTGCTTTCAAGAACTTGAGCATTTCCGTATTCAATAGGGTTTTACCAACATCTGTGCCAAGATCCTGGAAACATATCATACTACCATGATGGATAATGATGGAGGATGCGAATGCAAATGAAGACAACACTTTCTCAGATTTTTACCTTAACTATGCCAAGGAGACAAAATCTAGATGCTTGACTGAGAGATATTTAGCTCTCTGCTTCTAATGTTCTCCTTGATGTACCAGCTTAACCCAATACCATTCAGTATCTCGAACATCAAGTAAAGGTCTCACTTCGGGAGCTCAGTGAACCCATAAGGAACAACTTATGGACTAAGTCATACCAACTCTTGATGGAAGAATGGCCAAATTGCTGAATCAAGATACTGCAATAAGATATGTCCCGAATAAGTGTGTTGGACATGACATCCACTTAACGGTTCAAAAGACCAATATTACAATTCTTTGGAACGTCAAAACCATCATATATGCCTGAGATTCAGATCTGGTTGGTGTCAGGACATTCCACACTCAGCATGTCTGGATGGGAATTTTGCAACACAAATCAAAGAGATGACGTTGCAAGATTGTCGGGAAATGGCCTACGATAGTAAGCTCCAAAACATGAGTTGGTTCTACTACACACATGTGAACATGTTGTCCCAGACAAGCATGACCACATACTAGTCTTATAATAAAACACTACCGAGTTCAGGTGGGGAACCGTAATCAAGGATATAGAAGCCCTTGCATAAGGCATGCTCTTAAGAAGGAACTTCTTATCCTTGAACAAATCAATTAGTGGCTTGGTGTGCTAGGAAATACATGTGGAATGAAGATGATCAGTCTATCAGACCATAGAATACTTCGTACGTGCATGACTGGCTTGGAACGATTCCAGAGGAGGCAAAAATAAGCTTTCTCGAATTCACGGCGGCAACTTGCACCAAATGCACATGAATTAGAGGAAGTCACTTCTTTCATCAAACATATGCTTCATGAATAGGACACGAAGGAAATGCTTACACAAGTTTCCAACACTAGCTTAATGTTCAACATGAATCAAGGAGAAGATAACATACTGATGATGGGATCAACAACAAATCATCGAGTTTTCCATGAAGATGGAATGCCACAACTATGTAAACAAAGTGATAGCATTGTTCAGACCCAAAAGATATAATGGTGCATGCTCAAGGAAACAACCACGAGTAAGACAACATTACGAACACCGTTGGTTCTGATTTGATTTGGCAATAGCCCATACTCAAATCAAAGATTGGTAAGATAATAGATCCAACAACTGATCACGAAGATCAATTCATGAAGATATCATCTTTCTACAACACACACACGGCACAAAGATATCCCTTTAAATGAACTAAGTTAGGCAAGCTTTTATCTTCCAACTCTCCAAGTTGTTGTTCAGGTTAACCCACTAGCTCAAGGGTATCCAACACAGATTCTTGGAGAAGGGGTGGTTTACAAGAAACCAACTTGATCATGAACTTAACATAACATTCAGGGTCAACCTGGTGATACTCCCGAGAAGGTGATCGGAAAATCACGAACCACAGATATGTCACTAAGCTCGAGAACAATCTTGCCTTTCAGGGCAAGGCGATATGAACGAAAGAGCAAGGAATTAACATAATCCAAACTCATTGATCGAAAAGCGCACCAGAAATAAAGACTAGGTAGCATGATTAATCTTAGAGTGGTGATTCGATAACCAACACGCTAAGGATGAGAATATTTTCCTTTAACTACCAAGCAACGGAGTTGCTAGGAGTATTGATTTCACACATCACAGTTCACTCGTTGGCATTCTGGTTGTAACCAACACAGGTAATGAGGAATGAAGAATGATGGAGAGAAGTATCACTGATTTAAGAATTCATAAGAGGGTGTGCAATTCTCATGATACTCTTATTATGAAAGAGGGTGATACTCCGAGGTAGAATAGAACAAAAGCTGGATTGGCATTTGATCTACAGGATACAACTACTTTGACTCAATCCTAGAAATGGATGAGGTACTGGATTTTGTTTCTCCCAATCCATTGTGAAATGGAATGACTTGATGGACCACAAGAGTAAGGTATCGATGAACACGAATGCACACATACCCTTCACTATCAACTGATGGACAAAGGCCGAAATACAGTTGCTGAGGTACAACTCAAAGGAACATATAATTTCATTAAGTTATGGATGCATCTATTAGCACGTTGAATAAATTCAACATGTTTCTTCCAGATAAACCATGCAGAAGGGTAGGACTGGCAGATTCACAATATAAAATCGAGAACTCATCAAGAGCACTCTTATTGTTATCTTTTGGTTGAAAGAATTTCCACCAAGGATGGTTCATGGTATTTGGAAGAATGATATACCACAGACCTCGAAGACGATCACAAGGTTACTAATATCCTTAAGGAACGACCAAACACTATAAACACGAAGTAAGTAGTGTGAACCTTGGGTTTAGGAACCCAGAAATGGAATACCTACATACTAGATAACATCACGAGATGCTCTCGAGAATGGTGGGCACAATCATCACACTAGAACACAATACAAGATTGGATCACTGGATGGTTCTCTGAAATATCCTAGCGTCATAGTAATAGCTTCAACATATATGCCGAGGCAACGGAGTACCTTAACTTGGCGATTAGTGTGGTTAATCTGGCCCAAAAGGAACATCGAGAACAGGGAGGAAAGATTTGCAAATGCATCAGATTGTTTAGAAACCTGGGATGACTCAGACAGCATAATGGTTGTAAATGCTCAAAAATATTTGGAGACATCTTGCAAAATGGTTCTTAGACCAACTGTTAAGACATAGAAGTACTAGAAATTGAACCGAGACTTGATTCACTCACTCCTATAAGTCTCTAGCATAGTAACTGGTCATCCTGATAGATAGATGAGAAGGCCTAGTTTCTTAACCCCGTAGAAAGATGAGGGTGACTCAGATTATAAGGACATAAGGTAAAGGAGTGAAAAGAGCCTTCCGTTCCCTTCCACAATTAATTCCCTTATATAACTATAGAATTTCTAGTTTCAACTTGGACGAGTTTGGCTTGGTAATCCTACAAGCAGTTAGGCTCTAATACCAAAGCTGTCAGGACCCCAATCCAAAGTCACACCGATCTAGCATGTAACACATCATATCACATTGCATGCACGGTATCGCCACAGGTGCCTCCTTACCTCGCCCAGGACCGTCTGCGCCTTTTGGCTCACGTATATGATAGTGTTGCTAGCATCCATATGACAGAGAACCCGGGCGGACATGACTAGTCGTAAACCCATGGTGGCACTAACTTATAGGGACAGGCATACATGACCCAGCAAGGAATGTGTCGATCATCAACATATGAACCCAAGTCGTAGTAAGCTACAAGGACTTAAAGGAACATCGCGTGACATTTCCGCGAAGGGACAGACACAGGAATGAAGAAGGACACATGTCGACCAGCCTAAGTGTTCCGGAGCAGTAGCAAGCTACCATGGCTTAATGGAAGCACTAGGATGCATTTCCCCATAAGAGAAGCTATCAGGAATAAACAACTAGATTGTTGGATCCCACACATACGAAGCATTTCAAAAACATACACACAATGTGCTCGATATCTGCAAATACAACATGGCTTCACAACCAAACTCTATGACTCAAAGTATTTATTTAGAAGGCTGCAAGGAGTCATACATAGTAAGAATTACAATCATGGGTCACATGACCCAACATACACATCATAGAGGCAACAGAAGCATAACATGTCCGAGTACAGACAACTAAAAATGAAAAAGGCTGGGAAGCTTGACTATCAACAAGTCCCTCCCAAGGGTACAAGATCGTAGCTGAGGCAACAAGCTAAACATCGAAGTCCACGCAGAACTACTAGTGAGACTGAAGTCTACTTTGCAAAACAGAATTAAGCAAACATTAGTACAAATGTACTCAGCAAGACTTACCTCGGAACTAGCTACATATGCATCAACATCAACAAAAGGGGTGGTGGAGTTTAACTGCAGCAAGCCATCTTTGACTCATGGCTACCCTGTACTACGACTACTGGTAACTCTTTTGAGGTGGCGCACACGAGTCCACATATTCACCATATCAATACCCCACTATGGATCCACTCCCATCTCCCTATGAGAAGGCCATCCATAGCACTCACACTTATCTTGCACGTTTTAGAGTATCCACTTTCACTTTTCTATGAACTGCATAAGCAACCCAGTAGTCCATTACCGTGGACGCAGCTATTCGAATAGATCATGTTAACCATGGAGGGGTGTACTTATTCACACATGCTCTCGCCACTTACCGCCATGTACATGGAATGTATCTCGGCAACCTTCAAGCGGGAGTCTGGCAAGGGTGTCGACCACGACCTGACTAACCACGCAAGACTCTAGTCCAGGTTTATCGCCTATTCGGGTTCCATCAGAAAGGGAGTCCAGCCGAGGTTTCCATCATGGCCCCAAATGATGTGAGCAGGGTTCCCATGCCCACCATCCAGGTGCCACTTGGTACACCGTGGCACTTCACCTAGTCTTTCCCAAGCTCACCTGTACCGGGTGCCACTTGGTAGACTACTAGCACTACCTACAAACACCAGAAACTAGTTGCAACACCTGGACAGAGATCGAGGCGATTAATAAGTAGAGAGAGCTTGGAGTGCCCGGAGCCCAATGTGTGGTAGTAACTGTCTGGGATCATAGACACATAACTTAGTTCCTGAGGACGGTTTTGATGAGACAACCCACCATGTACTTCTACATGTCCTCTCACCACTACCTTTACTAAATCATGTTCACACACTTAGCTCTCAACAGTAGGACATGTCCATCACCATTCCAATCCATCCTAGATGAATCAGACCCGACACAACTCTAAGCATAGCATGCATAACAAGCAAAGCATGAATGAGTAGGCACATCATGGCTTAAACAACTCCTACTCATGCTAGTGGGTCTCAACTATTTACTGTGGCAAAGACAGGTCATGCAGAGGAAAGGGGTTCAACTACCGCAGCATGTAATAGTTGAACCGTTGTTGTCCAAATGCAGTAAAAGAGAGCAAGAGCGAGAGAGTGGGATTGTATCGGAATGCTCAATGGGGGTTTACTTGCCTAGCACTTTTGAAGATAGTATATCTCTTCATCGGTGTCATCGATCACAACGCCGAAATAACGGCTACTAAGAGGGAACAACACTGGCAAACAGAGAAGGAACACATTCAATGCAATGCGACAATACGATGCATGATCATGGCATGGCAATAAGTTGTCCTTTGAGCTAATGTAGCTAGCAACAAGTTAAACAAAGTTGGTTTGAACTCAAGGTTCAAATTAAAAATCCATATGTGAAATTCAAATGCCATTTATTTGGTTTGTCCAATTCAGCAACTATACGTTTTTCAACATGCATGAAAGGTCCATAAATAGATTCTTCATATTTTTCTAATAATTTTTCATATATAAATTATTTCATTTGGAGTTACAGTTGATTTTCTCTGATTCTTACAAGTTTAGGAAAATTTATGAAAATAAATAAATCATTTATATTTATTTCTATTCCAGAAATAGTTGCTTCGTCAGCATGACATCTTTGTGACGTCGGCAGATCAACAGGGGCCGGTCGGGGTCAAACCTGACGTGTGGGTCCCACATTTCATAGGCTCACTAACAATTAGAGACGTTAGTTAAACCTAACCAAAATCGTTATAGGGGTTGGGCCCACCAGTCAGTGGTTGCGGGGGTTAATTAGGGCCTAAACTAATTGTTGCCATGTCAGCTAAACAAGGTTTAGCCGCTGGCGACCTCAATCGACGACCGAGGCACCCCGGAATCGCTGCCCCGGCAGCGGTTCGATGCGCCGAGGGTACCCGTGGAGAGCCCACGCTCGTGCGCGACTAGGGGAGGCCTCGGGAGGCTATGGGGTGGCCGGGGACGACAACCACGACGGCTTTGGCGGTGGCCGGAGGTTGGGCAAGCATGAGCGCGAGGCTACTCTTGGCTAGCGAGCAAGCTGAGAGGCTGGGTGGGCTCCTAGGAGCTCCACAAGCATCGAGGTCATGCTCGAACACGAGTTCGGTGACCTGCAACGATGGAGATGATAGGCACGGCGGCAGCAAGCTCACGGGACGATGGGAAAACTAGCTAGGCTACTCGCTTGATGACAGGGTAAGGGGGGAAACAGATGGGGTCTTACAGCGCATCTGTAGGGCGGGTCGGCGGGCTCGGGGAGGTCCTGGCGGCATCGAATCAGAGACGGCAGGGAACAGATGTAGAGGACGAAGGCGAGCTTGGAGACGACATCATAGGGTGCTCGGCGCTGCGTGGCTCGATGGAGAGGTTTAGGGCATCGCAGCAGATCTTCTGAACATAGTGAGGCAACGAGGGGAGCATGGTGACTGCGTCGACGAGCGGCGGCGCGCTGCGAGGCGCTTGGCAACAGCGGGGAAGAGAAACAGGTTTGAGGATAGGGATAGGGAGAGTGAGATAGAGATCGGGGGGCTGCGTGGCATCCTCAGGGCGGCGAGGGGACATGTAGAGAGGCAGGAGGTGGCCGGTGTGCGACGACCATGCACCTCGCGTCCTTCTTCTCCATACCAAATCTTAGTTGTTATTTCAAAGCAAACATCATTTGCTAAGTACGCTTTGCACGGTTTGCAGCTTCAGATCTGTCATGCCACTGCCACAGTCAACACTATACTCATCATGCTTACATTTGCCCCATTTTATGCAGACCAAGTTCAGCCTATGTGATTCGTGTCGTAATAGCATTGCTCCAGCTATCAAGCTACACAAGCTTAGTTGTACCAATTCAAATCTGATATGATGCTGATACTAGTAAAACTAAGACATGTTTAATTGGTCACCTAAATGTTCCTACTTTAGTTTTGAACTGCATGTGAGCCACATATGAAGAGACCGAAAGGAATAGTATTTCTCTGTGTGCTCTGGTTCATCATGGGTGGGCAACAAACATTGTATAGAAAGACTTGTAATTTCTTCTCTTTGCTTTCTCTTCTGCTTTTCTTTAACATTGTCAGCGTTCTAGGAACGGGGGTCCCCAGACTTGCCTGCCTGCGGACCACGGGGTGGATCCACCAGCGTCCTGGTATGACCCGTCTTCCCCAGGAAACAGTCAAGACCCTGGCAAGGGGCCAAGCCTCGCGAGGCAGACGACGCAAGACCTCCTCAGAGGCAGCCTCACCAGGCTGGCTCGCGAGGGGCAGAGAGATCAAGGCAAGGCACACCTTGTGAGGTTTGTGTGATGCAAGCCATGACGACCAGAGCCAGACGGGCGCCAGTGCGTGCAGTGTCCTCGTTTCCTCTTTGGTGCTAAAGAGGCAAGCACAGGCGAGGAGTCCCTAGGCATCATGCAAAGGTTTCCATATCGGTGCAACAAGACCAAGACCAGCAGGAACCAGCAGGACAATAGGACAGAGGTCACCGTGGAGCCCAGGACGATGTCACCAGCAGAGGCTTTCGCAGACGAAGACTCCTTTTATCAAGATAGCTTGTACTAGTTGTCCCCCTTCAAATTGGCCGTTGTGGAATCCCTTCCCGCCTAATATTTGGGAAGAGGACTCGGGCCTATATGTATAGGACTAGCCGCCACCGTAGGTGGGGAGAACCTCATCTTGGACCAGGTCCATTCCACGAAAGCCACCACACTCACCAAGCACAAGAGCGCCTCTCCTCAGGAGGCTGTTCTTCCCTTGTAACTGTTCATCCTTAGCCCAAGAGGTAATCCACCACACCACACTGGAGTAGGCTATTACACCACATCGGTGGCCCGAACCAGTATAAACTCTTGTGTCTCATGTTCTCTGGGTTCATTGAGCTAGGCCGTGAGATCATGGTGTGCGAATTAGAGGGAGGAGAAATGTTCATGCGCACCCCAATGTTCGAACCTCATGGGTTTTGCCGGAACCCAAAATCCTACATTTGGCGTGCCAGGTAGGGGTGCACCGAAGCTTGCCCCTGAAGGCCTCGCCGCTCTAACCGGCTCTCGTGGACGCCGCCACTTCTCTGACTAGATCGATGGGCGCCCTCCACAGCGCTGCGGGGCTCCAGGCCTTCACCCCCGCCTTGCGGTGGGTGCGGTGGCCTTCACCCTTGCCTGGGAGGAGCTGCGCGACCTCTTCGTCATGCGCTTTGGGGGACCAGCACCCCCTTCGTCGCGGCTCTCCTCGATGGCTCGCAGGCACCTCCCTCGGGTCATCAAACCAAGCCATTATTTCGCCAGATCGGCACTGCCTCCGTGCGGCAGGGGGCTCCCCCGGGTTGGGCGGCGCCCAAGGCCGACCTAACCTTCGACTCAAGGGATCACCTAGTCACCACTGTTGGTTCGGGCGTGCTCCCGATGCTTTGCACAACCACCATCTACAGCATAGCCGTAACCAAGACCCTCATCGACGGCGGCGCCGGCCTCAACGTGCTCTCCATGGAGGCTTTTAGTCTCCTTCACATACAGCTTGAGCAGCTTCACCCCAGCAAACCCTTCTCCAGAGTCGGTAGCGGCTCCTCCAACCCCCAAGGCAGATTCGTCTCCCCGTGAACTTTGGCACACGCGACAACTACTGTACCGAGCTAATCGACTTCGATAATGCCCACATTGGCTTGCTGTACAACGCCATCCTCGAGTATCCGATGACCCAAGAGTATAGGGGATCTATCGTAGTCCTTTCACTAAGTAAGAGTGTCGAACCAAACGAGGAGCAGAAGGAAATGATACGCGGTTTTCAGCAAGGTATTCTCTGCAAGCACTGAAATTAGAGGTAACAGATAGTTTTGTGATAAGATAATTTGTAACGAGCAACAAGTAACAAAAGTAAATAAACTACAGCAAGGTGGCCCAATCCTTTTTGTAGCAAAGTACAAGCTTGGACAAATTCTTATATAGTGAAAAGCGACCCCGAGGACAAATGGGAATTATCGTCAAGCTAAGTTTCATCACGATCATATGATTCGCGTTCGGTACTTAGATAATTTGGTATGTGGGTGGACCGGTGCTTGGGTACTGTCCTTACTTGGACAAGCATCGCACTTATGATTATCCTCTATTGCAAGCATCCGCAACTACAACAAAAATATTAGGGTAAACCTAACCATAGAATGAAACATATGGATCTAAATCAGCCCCTTACGAAGCAACGCATAAACTAGGGTTTAAGCTTCTGTCACTCTAGCAACCCATCATCTACTTATTACTTCCCAATGCCTTCCTCTAGGCCCAAATAATGGTGAAGTGTCATGTGGTCGACCTTCACATAACACCACTAGAGGAGAGACAACATACATCTCAACAAAATATCGAACGAATACCAAATTCACATGAATACTAATAGCAAGACTTCTCCCATGTCCTCAGGAACAAACGTAACAACTCACAAAGCATATTCATGTTCATAATCAGAGGGTTCTTAATATGCATATAGGATCTGAACATATGATCTTCCACCAAGGAAACCAACTAGCATCAACTACAAGTTGTAATCAACACTACTAGCAACCCACAGGTACCAATCCCAGGCTTGGAGACAATAATTGGATACAAGAGATGAACTAGGGTTTGAGAGGAGATGGTGTTGGTGAAGATGTTGATGGAGATTGCCCTCTCCCAATGAGAGGAGCATTGGTGATGACGATGGCGATGATTTCCCCCTCCCGGAGGGAAGTTTCCCTGGCAGAACAGCTCCGCCAGAACCCTATATTGGTTCCGCCAAGGTTCCGCCTCATGGCGGCGGAGTCTCGTCCAAAAAGATGGCTTATGATTTTTTTCTCATCGAAAGACTCCATATAGCAGAAGATGGGCATCGGAGGGCCACAAGGGGGCTCACGAGGTAGGGGCACGCCCAGGGGGTAGGGCGCGCCCCCACACCCTCGTGGGCAGGGTGTGGCCCCCTGGTGAACTTCTTCCGCTCAGTATTTTTTATATATTCTGAAAATGACTTCCGTGAAGTTTCGAGACTTTTGGAGCTGTGCAGAATAGGTCTCTAATATTTGCTCCTTTTCCAGCCCAGAATCCCAGCTGCCAGCATTCTCCCTCTTTATGTAAACCTTGTAAAATAAGAGAGGATAGGCATAAGTATTGTGACATAATGTGTAATAACATCCCATAATGCAATAAATATCGATATAAAAGCATGATGCAAAATGGACGTATAAACTCCCCCAAGCTTAGACCTCGCTTGTCCTCAAGCGAAAGCCGAAATCGAAAAATATGTCCACATGTTTAGAGATAGAGGTTTCGATAGAAATAAAATACGGACATGAGGGCACCATGATCATTCTTAGCAACTTATATAATTCTTGTCATATGATCTCTTATGCTAGAGTAATAATCAATCACAATTTCAAGTATGAATCATAAACTTCATTGAAAACTAACAAACTATAATCTCAGTCATTGGAGCAATTGCAATTTATCATGACATAGGAAAGTGTCAATATAAGAGCTTTTCAGCAAGTCCACATACTGAACTATCATATAGTCTTTCACAATTGCTAACACTCACACAATACTTATGGGTATGGAGTTTTAATTAGACACAGAGAAAGATAGGGGCATATAGTTTTGCCTCCCAACGTTTTACCTCAAGGGTAATGTCAACAATAATAGTTCATGAAAACTCACATCTAGTTAGCCATATATACCAGGATCTTTCCAACATGTTGTGCTTGCCAAAAGATAACATGTAAAAAGGAAGGGTGAAGATCACCATGACTCTTATGTAAGGTAGGAGATAAGTAAAAGATAGGCCCTTCGCAGAGGGAAGCAGAGGTTGTCATGCGCTTTTATGGTTGGATGCACAAAATCTTAATGCGAAAGAACGTCACTTTATATTTCCACTTGTGATATGGACCTTTATTATGCAGTCTGTCGCTTTTATTTCTTCCATATCACACGATCGTATAAAGCTTATTTTCTCCCACACTAATAAGTCATACATATTTAGAGAGCAATTTCTATTGCTAACACCAATGACAACTTACTTGGAGGATCTTTCTCAATCCATAGGTAGGTATGGTGGACTCTCGTGGCAAAACTGCTTTAAGGGTGTTTGGAAGCACAAGTAGTATCTCTACTTGGTGCACAGAATTTGGCTAGCATGAGGGGGAAAGGCAAGCTCAATCATGTTGGATGATCCATGACAATGTAATTTATCTCAGATGTAAGAAAACATAACCCATTACGTTGTCTTCCTTGTCCAGCGTCAACCCTTTAGCATGTCATATTTTAATGAGTGCTCACAATCATAAAAGATGTCCAAGATAGTGTATTTATATGTGAAGACCTCTCTTTCTTTATTACTTCCTATTAATTGCAACAATGACCAAAACTATGTTGGTCAACTCTCAACAACTTTTATTCATCATACTTTTTCTATGTGAGCTCATTACTCTCCAGAAGATCCATATGATCTCTTTGTTTCTTTTTATTTCTTTCTCTTTTCTTTTATTCAGTCAAGATTATGGCAAAATAATCAAGACCTTGACTCAACACTAATCTTTATTATATATAGCTCATGGACTCGATTACATAGAAGGATCATAAAGCAAAACTCACAACTAGATCATACAAAAAAACTTTGTGCTACTAGATCAAGATATTATAAAAAAGATCGAACTAAGAAAAATGGTAAAGATAAAACTGATTGTGATACGATACCGGGGCACTCCCCCAAGCTTGGCAGTTGCCAAGGGGAGTGCCCATACCAGATAGTCAATTCTTCTTTGTTGGTGAAGAGGGTGACGGTTTTGTTGATGGCGTAGGCTTCTTCCTTAATTTGTGATTGAGGACAGATTTTTGGTCACTTAGGTCCTCGATCTCCTGCTCCAGGCTCAGTATCTTTTTGCATAGTTCCTGCTTGTTTTCCTGCAAGAGGCGAAAAGGGATAAACTCGATCTTAGGTTTCCTTACTCTATCCAAGAGGCTTGCCTTATTGAACTCCACATGCATGTCCCCAGGTTGAGGTAATGGGACTTCATCTCCTTCTGAGCTCGTCTCCTCCCTTCCCTAGGGTTCATAGTCCTCTTCTTCTTCCGTAGTCCAACCACAATGCTCCACATCCCCATAGACCTTAGGATCTGCAAGGTAGTCAACCACATATCTTTCTCCTTCCGAATCCTGGGACGACATGTTACACTAATCTGCAGTAAGACAGCTCAAAAAAAAGACAGGAGATATTTGCGTGATACAGGAGTCAAAACCTCCAGGAGATTATATAATGAATTTTTATAGACCAAAATACGTAACGTGTAAGAAAACGGAGTCCGGAGAGCACACGAGGTGCCCACGAGGTAGGGGTGTAGGGCGCGCCCTCCACCCTCGTGGAGCCCTCGTATCCTTCCCGGACTGCTACTTATTTTTGTATTTTTCTAAATATTTCAAAACGGAAGAAAATTGCCATTAGAACTGTTTTGGAGTCGGTTTACTTACCGTACCACATACCTATTCCTTTTTGGAGTCTGAAATGTTCCGGAAAGTGTCCCTTATGTATTCCTCTGGGGTTACAGTTTCAATAACATTGGTTTCAACATTTATAGGATTATCTGAGATATAATGTTTAATTCTTTGACCGTTCACCACCTTCGGATTTGTGCCTTCGAAGTTGTTGATTTTTATGGCACCGGAACGATTGACCTCCTCGATAACGTAAGGACCTTCTCATCTAGAGAGAAGTTTTCCTGCAAAAAATCTTAAAGGAGAGTTGCATAATAATACATAATCACCTACATTAAACTCACGCTTTTGTATTCTTTTGTCATGCCATCTTTTGACTTTTTCTTTAAACAACTTGGCATTTTCGTAGGCTTGGGTTCTCCATTCATCAAGTGAGCTAATGTCTAATAACCTCTTCTCACCGGCAAGTTTGAAATCATAGTTGAGCTCTTTAATAGCCCAATAAGCCTTATGTTCTAGTTCGAGAGGTAAGTGACATGCTTTTCCATAAACCATTTTATACGGAGACATACCCATAGGATTTTTATATGCAGTTCTATAGGCCCATAATGCATCATCAAGTTTCTTGGACCAATTTTTTCTAGATCTATTGACAGTCTTCTGCAAAATTAATTTGAGCTCTCTATTACTCAATTCTACATGACCACTAGACTGAGGGTGATACAGAGATGCAATTCTATGATTGACATCATACTTAGCAAGCATTTTACGGAAAGCACCATGAATAAAATGTGAACCACCATGAGTCATTAAATATCTAGGGACTCCAAACCTTGGAAAAATAACTTCTTTAAGCATATGAATAGAGGTGTTATGATCAACACTACTAGTTGGAATAGCTTCTACCGACTTAGTAACATAATCAATAGCAACTAAAATATGTGTATATCCATTAGAGGCAGGAAAAGGTCCCATATAATCAAAGCCCAAACATCAAATGGTTCAATAACAAGTGAACAATTCATAGTCATTTCTTGACGTCTACTAATATTACCAATTCTTTGACATTCATCACAAGATAAGACAAACTTACGGGCATCCTTGAAGAGAGTAGGCCAATAAAAACCGGATTGCAATACCTTATGTACAGTTCTATCTCCAGCGTGGTGTCCTCCATAAGCTTCGGAGTGACACTTGCGTAGGATCTGTTCCTTTTCATGCTCAGGTACAGAGCGTCTAATAACACCATCTACTCCTTCTTTATAAAGATGTTGGTCATCCCAAAAGTAACGTCTCAAATCATAGAAGAACCTTTTCTTTTGCTGGTATGTGAAACTAGGTGGTATAAATTTAGCAACAATATAATTAGCATAATAAGCATACCATGGAGTAGTACAAGAAGCATTTATGACATTTAATTGTTCATTGGCAAAGCTATCATCAATAGGTAGTGGGTCATCAAGCACATTTTCTAACCTAGACAAGTTGTCTGAAACGGGGTTCTCAGCTCCTTTTCTATCAACAATATGCAAATCAAATTCTTGTAGCAGGAGAAGCCATTTAATAAGTCTAGGTTTAGTATCTTTCTTTTCCATAAGGTATTTAATAGCAGCATGATCCATGTGAATAGTTACTTTAGAATCAACAATATATGGTCGAAACTTATCACAAGCAAATACAACTGCTAAAAATTCTTTTTCAGTAGTAGCATAATTTCTCTGAGCAATGTCTAGAGTCTTACTAGAATATTGAATAACATTTAATTTCTTATCAACTCTTTGCCCTAGAACAACACCTACAACATAATCACTAGCATCACACATAATTTCGAAGGGTAAATTCCAATCAGGTGGCTGAACAATCGTTGCAGAGATCAATGCTTTCTTAAGTATTTCAAATGCTTCTACACAATCATCATCAAAAACAAATGGTATATCTTTCTGTAATAAATTAGTTAGAGGCCAAGAAATTTTTAAGAAGTCCTTAATGAACCTCCTATAAAAACCGGCATGACCAAGGAAACTTCTTATACCTTTGATGTCCTTGGGACATGGCGTCTTTTCAATAGCATCAACCTTGGCTTTATCAACTTCAATACCTCTTTCAGAAACTTTATGCCACAAGACAATACCTTCATTAACCATAAAGTGACACTTTTCCCAATTCAAGACAAGGTTAGTTTCTTCACATCTCTGCAAAACTCGGTCAAGGTTGCTTAAGCAATCATCAAAAGAGGATCCATAGACGGAAAAATCGTCCATGAAAACCTCACAAATCTTTTCACAAAATTCAGAGAATATGGCCATCATGCATCTTTGAAAGGTAGCAGGTGCATTACATAAACCAAAAGGCATACGTCTATAAGCAAAAGTACCAAAAAGGCAAGTAAAAGTAGTCTTTGATTGATCATTGGCTGACACAAGTATTTGAGAGAAACCAGAATAACCATCTAGAAAGCAAAAATGTGTATGTTTGGATAATCTTTCTAGCATTTGATCGATAAAATGTATGGGGTAATGATCTTTTTTAGTAGCTTTATTTAATTTGCGGAAATCAATTACCATCCTATAACCTGTAATAATTCTTTGCGGGATCAACTCATCTTTATCATTAGGAACAACAGTAATACCTCCCTTCTTAGGGACACAATGGACAGGACTTAGCCACTGGCTATCAGCAACGGGATAAATTATACCAGCCTCAAGAAGCTTTAGTATTTCCTTTCTTACTATTTCCTTCATCTTAGGATTCAGCCGTCGTTGATGATCACGAACTCATTTGGCAACTTCCTCCAAATTTATTTTGTGTTGACAAAGAGTGGGACTAATGCCCTTAAGATCATCAAGAGTATATCCAATAGCAGCACGGTGCTTCTTCAGAGTTTTCAGTAATATCTCTTCTTCATGCTCTGAAAGGTTAGCACTAATAATAATAGGATATATATTTTTCTCATCAAGATAAGCATATTTAAGGGTATCAGGTAACAGTTTGAGGTCAAACACGGGATCACCCTTGGGTGGAGGAGGATCCCCTAGGATTTCAACAGGCAAATTGTGTTTCAGGATGGGTTCCTGTTTAAAGAATACTTCATCTATTTCCCTTCTTTCATTCATAAACATATCATTTTCATGGTCTAGCAAATATTGTTCTAAAGGATCACTTGGAGGCACGGCAATAGAAGCAAGACCAATAATTTCATCTTTACTAGGCAAATCCTCTTCACGGTGTTGTCTACGAAATTTAGAGAAATTAAATCCATGAGACGTATCACCTAAACCAATAGTAACAACATCCTTTTTGCGATCTATCTTAGCATTAACTGTGTTCAAGAAGGGTCTACCAAAAATAATGGGACAAAAGCTATCTTATGGGGAACCAAGAACAAGAAAATCAGCAGGATATATAGTTTTCCCACACAAGACTTCAACATCTCTAACAATTCCAATTGGTGAAATAGTATATCTATTGGCAAGTTTAATTGTGACATCAATATCTTCTATCTCAGCAGGTGCAATACCATGCATAATTTCTTTGTATAACTCATGAGGTATAGCACTAGCACTGGCACCCATATCACATAAGCCATGATAACAATGATCTCCTATTTTAACAGAAATAACAAACATGCCTACCAAAGATCTAGGTTTATCTTTAGCACAAGGTTTAGCAATTCTAGCAGTCTCATCATGAAAATGAATAACAGGCCCATCAATATTATCATACAAGAGATCTTTAACAATAGAAATATTAAGTTCAACGTTAATTTTCTCAGGAGGTTTATAAGTTCTAATATTGCTTTTATGAATCACAGTTGAAGCTTTAGCATGATCTTTTATCCTAACAGGAAAAGGTGGTTTCTCAACATAAGCAGTAGGAACAATAGGATCATTATAAGTGATAGTCTTTTCTTCAACTTGAATAGGTGCAGGTACTTTTACTTGTATGGGAGGATGATATTTAAACCACTTCTCCTTAGGGAGATCGATATGAGCAGCAAAAGATTCACAGAAAGAGGCTACTACCTCAGAGTCAAGTCCATATTTAGTGCCAAATTTATGGAAAACATCGGTATCCATAAAATATTTAACACAATCATACTTATGTGTCATACCTGACTCCTTACCTTTGTCGAGATCCCAATATTCATAGTTGCGTTTAATTCTTTCCAATAAATCCCATTTGAATTCAACAGTCTTCATCATAAAAGAGCCAACACAAGAAGTATCGAGCATGGTGCGATTGTTATCAGAAAGCTGAGCATAAAAATTTTGAATAACCATTTCTCTTGAGAGCTCATGATTGGGGCATGAATATAACATTGATTTTAGCCTCCCCCAAGCTTGACCGATGCTTTCTCCTTCAAACGAGGCCAAAAATTATATATATAATTGCGATCACGATGAACAAGATGCATAGGATAAAACTTCTTATGAAATTCCATTTTCAGTCGTTTGTAGTTCCATGACCCCGTATCATGACATAGTCTATACCATTTCAATGCATCTCCCTTCAGAGATAAAGGGAAGACCTTCTTCTTAACAAAATCACCGGGCACACCTGCAAGCATAAATAATCCACAAATTTCATCCACATATATTAGGTGCTCATAAGGATTCTTTGTTCCATCTCCAGCAAAAGGATTAGCTAGCAGTTTTTCTAACATACGCGAAGGAATTTCAAAGCAGACATTTTCATTTTCAGTAGGTTCAGTAGGTTGAGGAGAAACTCTTTGCTCTACTGGTCGGGGTGAAGATACCCCGAACAAGCCCCTCAGAGGATTACATTCCATAGTAACAAGTGAGAGTAAATTTCACCACACTAAATAAATATTTCCTTACCAAATTCCACCTGCCAAAGGCACTTCACACCCCGACAACGGCGCCAGAAAAGAGTCTTGATGACCCACAAGTATAGGGGATCTATTGTAGTCCTTTCTATAAGTAAGAGTGTCGAACCCAACGAGGAGTAGAAGGAAATGATAAGCGGTTTTCAGCAAGGTATTCTCTGCAAGCACTGAAATTAGAGGTAACAGATAGTTTTGTGATAAGATAATTTGTAACAAGCAACAAGTACCAAAAGTAAATAAAGTGGAGTAAGGTGGCCCAATCCTTTTTGTATCAAAGGACAAGCCTAGACAAATTCTTATATAGAGAAAAGCGCTCTTGAGGACACATGGGAATTATCATCAAGCTAGGTTTCATCACGATCATATGATTCGCGTTCGGTACTTTGATAATTTGGTATGTGGGTGGACCGGTGCTTGGGTACTGTCCTTACTTGGACAAGCATCCCACTTATGATTAACCTCTATTCCAAGCATCCGCAACTACAACAAAAGTATTAAGGTAAACCTAACCATAGCATGAAACATATGGATCTAAATCAGCCCCTTACGAAGCAACGCATAAACTAGGGTTTAAGCTTCTGTCACTCTAGCAACCCATCATCTACTTATTACTTCCCAATGCCTTCCTCCAGGCCCAAATAATGGTGAAGTGTCATGTAGTCGACGTTGACATAACACCACTAGAGGAGAGACAACATACATCTCATCAAAATATCGAACGAATACCAAATTCACATGACTACTAATAGCAAGACTTCTCCCATGTCCTCAGGAATAAACGTAAATTCTCACAAAGCATATTCATGTTCATAATCAGAGGGGTATTAATATGCATATAGGATTTGAACATATGATCTTCCACCAAGTAAACCAACTAGCATCAACTACAAGGAGTAATCAACACTACTAGCAACCCACAGGTACCTATCCCGGGCTTGGAGACAAGAATTGGATACAAGAGATGAACTAGGGTTTGAGAGGAGATGGTGCTGGTGAAGATGTTGATGGAGATTTCCCTCTCCCGATGATAGGAGCATTGGTGATGACGATGGCGATGTTTTCCCCCTCCCGGAGGGAAGTTTCCTGAGCAGAAACAGCTCCACCAGAGCCCTCGATTGGTTCCGCCAAGGTTCCGCCTCGTGGCGGCGGAGTCTCGTCTAGAAAGATGGCTTATGTTTTTTTTCTCATCGAAAGACTCCATATAGCAGAAGATGGGCATCGGAGGGCCACCAGGGGGCCCACGAGGTAGGGGGCGCGCCCAGGGGGTAGGGCGTGCCCCCACCCTCGTGGGCAGGGTGTGGCCCCCCTAGGGAACCTCTTGCGCTCAGTATTTTTTATATATTCTGAAAATGACTTCCGTGAAGTTTCAGGACATTTGGATTTGTGCAGAATAGGTCTCTAATATTTGCTCCTTTTCCAGCCCAGAATCCCAGCTACCGGCATTCTCCCTCTTTATGTAAACCTTGTAAAATAAGAGATAATAGGCATAAGTATTGTGACATAATGTGTAATAAAAGCTCATAATGCAATAAATATCGATATAAAAGCATGATGCAAAATGGACGTATCAGTATCCGACGTTGGCCCAATTCATGGCAGCTACCCATCCTGCCTACAACCTCATGATGATGCCAGGAATCAAGGGCGTCCTCACTGTGGCCGGAGACACAAAGGAAGCTGTGGCGGACCTCAAGCTCTCCTTCAGGGCCATGTCGGCAGCTTGCCAGACCGACAAGGCCATGTCCAGAACGAAGGGGGCTACGCCGACCAAGAAGAAGAAGCTATTCGCTCAAGGTCAAGCCAAGACGAAGCAGATACCGGTCGACACGGATGGGGCCTCTAGCGCTACCTTTACCATAGGCACCGACCTCGCCCTAGGTCAAGAAAGGGATCTGGTGGAATTCTTGCGGGCAAACAAGGAAGTGTTCGCCTGGGAGCCCAAGGAGCTGGTTGGGGTCCCGAGAGGAGTGATTGAGCATCATCTGAGGGTATGCCCCAACGTGCACCCTGTGAAGCAGAGGGCGAGGCGATAGTCCACGGAGAAGCAGTCCTTCATCGTTCAGGAAACCCACAAGCTGGAGGCAGCGGGTATCATTCGCGAGGTTTGGTACCTAGAGTGGCTGGCGAACCCGGTCATCGTGCCGAAGAAAGGAGGGAAGGAGCACATGTGATTCAACTTCACCAACCTCAACAAGGCTTGCCTTTAAGACCCATTCCCGCTGTCGGGCATCGACCAGATTGTCGACTCCACCGCCGAGTGTGATCTACTATGTTTCCTGGATGCGTTCTCAGGCTACCATCAGATCAAGATGGTGGTGGAAGATGTGGAGAAAATAGATTTCTTGACCCCATGTGAGGTATACTGCAACACTTACATGCCATTCAGACTGCGCAATGTAGGAGCGACCTTCCAGCGACTGATGCACATCGCCTTGGGGCGGCAGCTCGGGAGAAATGCCGAGGCTTACGTGACGACATTGTGGTGAAGTCTCAGGAGGCGAGAACTTTGATTTAGGACCTAGAGGAGACCTTCGGGAGCCTGCACCAGGTGGACTCGCGGCTCAACCCGGAGAAATGCGTGTTTGGTGTCACTTCCGGCAAGCTGTTGGGCTTCCTCGTGTCCCACAGGGAGATCGAGGCCAACTCGGAGAAGGTCAAGGCAATCGAAGACATGAGCCCACCACAAAACCTCAAGAAGATGCAGAAGCTTGCAGGCTGCGTGACTTCGCTGGTGTGATGCCCCGAGATTTGTGTTTTGCGTGACTGCCATGTGTTTTATTTTTTTTGTTGCATTCGTCATGTCATCATGTGCATTGCATCATCATGTTTTCATAAAACCCGCATTCATCTTTGCTGTCATTTCTCCCTTTCCCTTCAGTACCTTCTCTCGAACCGCTCTCTTCTCTCTCTTCTCTGAACCCATCTAACCCCCCTTTGTCTCTGTGGCCTTTTGTCAGACCCCCTCTCCGCACACTTCTCAGACCCCCTTGCGTGTTCGAAAACTTCCCCGGACCCAACCCGAGCAGTCGTGACCGATGGGTCTGGATCATCCCCAAACATCTATAAAACATCTCTGTTTGATTATTTGAGCCCCCTAACCTATTTATCTGAGTCCCTCCGATTAAAATCGGATGGACTAGATCGCCCCTATTCTAACCCACATGCTATATATATGTATATAGGTCCAAACCCTAGTCTAGGCAGTCCCATCCAGCCAATCCCTCACCCGCCGCCGCCACTCTCAATCTTGGGATCCTCCAAGATCCCCTCCTCACCAAACCACACACAGCGAGCCACCTCCCCAGATCCACCAACCATCCACCCATCCGGAGCCGTCAGATTGGCATCCAATGGCTCATGTGCCCCCAGATCATCCGATCGAGCAGCCCCGATCCAGCCTCCCAGCAGCCGTGCTCGATCCACCTCGTAGAGCGATCCTGAGGCCCGAGCTCCTCCAACCTTGTGACCCTGCGGCCCCCGGCGACCTCGTCGCCGCCAACCGCCACCATCAACCAACAAGATGAGCACCTGCCACACCCCTGCTCCTTTCTTTTGCCCTCCTGCTTCGTCTCTCTCCATCCTCTGGTCTAATCTCTATCTCTACTTTCTCCTGCTTTCGCAGGAACCAAAGAGCCCTGCCCCGACGCCATGGAAAGGACTCGTCGACCCAAGTCTCCATGGCTCCCCGATAGCTGCGCGTCTTGCGTTCGAGCCACCATCTTCTTCCCGCGCCTCTTTGCCGGAGTCGCAAAGCCGCCGCCCTGAAGCTTATCCGCTGCGGTGCCAATTCCCTCTACTCGGCCCGCCAAGTTCGGCATCGCCGTCTTGTGCCTCACCCGTGCGCCGGCGTATTCTGCTTCGCCCTTGCGGCTCAAGTCCTGTGTCGCCGCCGCCTTACTCCGTCCCCTCCGTTTCCGCCGACAGCCTCCTCTCAAGCCCGGCGCCGCCAAGCTGCTTCCCTGTTGGATCTCGCCACCCCGCCATGAACCCGTCCATCCTCGACCTCCTGTGCGCGCCACCGCTTCCCTGCATCGTCTGAAGCCGCCCGCGTCTCGCCCCTCTGTCACCTTCCTCTGCATCGAGCGAGGTAGTTTTATTATGCTTCACCTCTTGCCATGTTTAACAACATTTAACATTGTTGGGTAGATAAACGAGAGTGAACTAAATGATTGAATGTGGTGTTTCATCAATATGCAACTCATTGCATATTGATCTCCACTTAATTTATAGTATTGTTTGTGCATATTGCCATGACATGCATCATAATTTGTTGTGCATCATGCCACATTTATGGGATCGTTGTTTACTATGTTGCTTGCTTCTTTCTGGGTTGCTTCTCTTGTTAGCTTCGGTTTCGTTCCGGAGTTGTGAGGATTCGTTCGACTTCGTCTGTTTGCCTTCTTCATGGACTCGTTCTTCTTCCTTGAAATCACTTCTATCTTCGCTGGCTCGTTGTTCTCTATACCACTATGTCGCACTACCTACCACTTGTTATATCATGCCTCCCATATTGCCATGTCAAGCCTCTAACCCACCTTCCTAGCAAACCATTGTTTGGCTATGTTACCGCTTTTGCTCAGCCCCTCTTATAGCATTGCTAGTTGAAGGTGAATTTGAAGTTGGCTCCATGTTGGAACATGGATATGTTGGGATATCACAATATCTCTTATTTTAATTAATGCACCTATATACTTGGTAAAGGGTGGAAGGTTCGGCCTTATGCCTGGTGTTTTCTTCCACTCTTGCCGCCTTAGTTTCCGTGATACTGGTGTTATGTTCCTTGATTTTGCGTTCCTTATGCGGTTGGGTGTTATGGGAACCCCTTGACAATTCTCTTTGAATAAAACTCCTCCTGCAAGGCCCAACCTTGGTTTTACATTTGCCTAACAACCTATACCCTTCCCTTGGGTCGGCCAACCCGAGGGTCATCTATATTTTAACCCCCCCGGGCCAGTGCTTCTCAAAGTTTTGGTCCGAACTGAGTAGACTGCGGGGCCACCTCGGGGAAACTTGAGGGCTGGTTTTACTCATAGGATGTCTCACTCGGTGTGCCCTGAGAACGAGATACGTCCGACTCCTATCAGGATTGTCGGCACATCGGGCGGCTTTGTTGGTCTTGTTTTACCATTGTCAAAATGTCTTGTATCCAGGATTCCGAGACCGATCGGGTCTTTCCAGGAGAAGGAATATCCTTCGTTGACCGTGAGAGCTTGTGATGGGCTAAGTTGGGACACCCCTGTACGGTTTGAACTTTCCAAAGCCGTGCCCGTGGTTATCTGGCAGATGGGAATTTGTTAATGTCTGGTTGTAGAGAACATGACACTTGACTTAATTAAAATACATCAACCGCGTGTGTAGCCGTGCTGGTCTCTTTTCGGTGGATCCGGGAAGTGAACATGGTTCTTGTGTTATTGTTGTGCATAAGTAGTTTCAGGATCACTTTGTCTTGATCACTTCTAGCTTCACGACCATTGCGTTTCTTCTCTTCTCGCTCTTATTTGCATAAGTTAGCAACCATATTTGCTTAGCGCTTGCTGCAACTCCACCCCATTACGTTATCCTACCCATAAGCTTATATAGTCTTGATCTCGCGGGTGTGAGATTGCTGAGTCCTCGTGACTCACAGATACTTCCAAACAGTTGCAGGTGCCGATGATACCAGTGCAGGTGACGCAACTGAGCTCAAGTGGGAGATCGATGAAGATCTTGGTTGTTGTTATTTGTCTATTCCGGTTGATCAGTAGTGGTGCCCAATTGGGACGATCGGGGATATAGCATTTGGGGTTGTCTTCCTTAATTTTGGTTCCGTAGACGGACCTTTGATTGTACTCTGGATGATGTATGGTTAACTAGTTATTTGTGTGAAGTGGCGATTGTAAGCAAACTCGTCATTCCTTTCTTATTCAGTACATGGGATTGTGTGAAGATTACCCCACTTGCAACTATACCACCATGCGGTTATGCCTCTAAGTCGTGCCTCGACGCATGGGAGATATGGCCGCATGGTGGGTGTTATATTTGGGGCACTTCATCTCTAAGTTGGGGGAGCGCGCCTTGCCGTCCTTCAAGCTGATGAACAAGACGGGTCCGTTCGAGTGGACCCCCGAGGACAATCTGGCATTTCAAGACCTCAAGAGATACTTAACCAGCCCACCGGTGATGGTGGCTCCTCGCCCTCTCGAGCCCTTAGTACTCTACTTGTCTGCCACACCCCACTCCACCAACGCGGTGCTGGTGGCCCTCAGAGAGGAGCCCCAGGACAAGGGCCCGCCAAATAGAGCTGCCAAGCTAGATGAGGTAGCACAACACCAAGGAAATGCTCCTGAGACAATGGCTGCCCTAGATCGTCATCGAAACTCCGAAGCTGGGGACCCACAAGAAACACCTCATCCCCCAGGATCCAAAAGCTCCATCGACTCTACCGCCCTCGTCGAGCACCCAGTGTACTTCGTCAGCATAGTGCTGCGAGATGTGAGAGAACAATACCCATGCCTAAGAAGCTCTTGCTCGCGCTCCTGGTGGCCTCGCACAAGCTGCACCACTACTTCCAAGGTCACCCCATCAAGGTCGTCTCAGCATACCCGTTGAAGAGAGTGCTCAGGAGTCCCGTTGCTGCGGGAAGGGTCGCCGAATGGAACATGGAGTCGCAAGCATTTGACCTGGAGTTCAGCACAACCAGGGACATCAAGGGGGCTGCACTCGTTGACTTTGTGGCATAATGGACCGACACCCCGGAGCTCGAAGCAGGCGAGAACCGATCCCTCTCGCTAGGGAGTGAAGCGCCAGATGGCTGGGTCATGTACTTCGATGGTGCGTTCGTGCGCCAGGGCGCGGGGGCTAGAGCCGTGCTCATCTTGCCCACTCAGGACAAGCTTTACTACACCGTGCAGCTCTGCTTCCAGCGGGGAGAGAAGGTCTCCAACAACATTGCAGAGTATGAGGGTCTCATCACCGGCCTCAAGGCTGCGGTGGCCGTGGGGGTGAAACGCCTCACCATCAAGGGAGACTCACAGCTCCTTGTTAACTTCTCCAACAAGGTTTACAAGCCAAAGGATGAGCATATGGAGGCATACCTCGTGGAGGTGCGCAAAATGGAGAAGCAGTTCCTGGGCCTTGAGCTACACCATGTGCCTCGTGACACCAACAAAGAGGCCGATGACATCGCCAAAAGAGCATCCAAGTGGCTACCCCAAGAGCCTGGCATCTTCGAGGAGCGGCTCTTCAAGCCTTCAGCAGCACCTCTGCCCGGGGAGCCGATGCCACCTCAGGACGAACTCCCCCAGCCACCAGCCTCGGGAGCCCCCACTTGCGGCCCGACCTCAGGAGCGCGCCTCCTCTTAGCGCTTGAGCCTCAGGAGGGGAGCTGGATCGAGGAGTTCAAGGCGTACCTAACACAAGGCACGTTGCCAGAGAAGGAAGAAGACGTGGAGCATGCGGCCCGGCAGGCTACAACATACTGCATTGAGGACGGTGAGCTATACAGGAAGCGGCCAAATGACGTTTCTCTGTGATGTATTTGCAGGGAACAGAGGAATGAGCTGCTAGCTGACATACATGGCGAAGGCTGCGGGCACCACTCGTTGTCATGCACCCTAGGTGGCAAGGCTTTCCGCAGCGGGTTCTATTGGCCCACGTCACTCAACAACGCGGCCGAGCTGGTGAAATCCTGCGAGGCCAGCCAGTTCCACACCAAGTAGATCCACTAGCCGGCTAAGGATCTCCAGACTATCCCGCTCTCATGGTCGTTCACGGTCTAGGGGCTGGATATCCTAGGCCCATTCCCACGAGCCTGGAGGTTACCGCTACCTCTACGTCGCCATCGACAAATTCACCAAGTGGGCGGAAGTGGAAGCCGTCCGCACCATCCCATCTAAGTCAGCAGTCAAGTTCATCAAGGGCCTCATAAGTCGATTTGGGGTCCCTAATTGCATCATCACCGACAATGGCTCACAGTTCACTAGCAAGCTCTTCAAAACATATTGTGCTAACCTTGGAATGCAGATCTGCTACGCCTCCGTGGCCTACCCCAGGAGCAACGGCCAGGCTGAACACGCCAACGCAGAGGTTCTGAGTGGTCTCAAGACTAGGACCTTCAAGAAGAAGCTCGAGGCCTGCAGCAGGGGCTGGCACGACGAGCTCCAGTCTGTGATGTGGTCCATCCGCACCACCGCCACCAGGACGATAGGCGAGACCCTGTTCTTCATCGTCTACGGAGCAAAAGCAGTTCTCCCACACAAGGTCAGGCATCGCCCCGTGCGGGTCCTGGCATTTGATGAAACGCAGCAGGACGCCATGCGGGGGATGGACCTCATGCTGGGGGAGGAACACTGCCGTGAAGCCTCGCTCTGAGCTGCAGGTACCACTAGGCGCTGCGGTAGTACCACTACCGCAGCGTCTGCTCTAGGACGCTCGAGGTGGGTGATCTTGTCCTAAGGCGGGTGCTCTCCAGGGAAGGGCTACACAAGCTCTCACACATGTGGGAGGGCCCATTTTGGGTCGCCCACGTCTCCAGGCTTGGCGTCGCGCGCCTGGAGACATTGGACGGGATCCCATCCAGAATGCCTAGAACATCCAACACCTCTGGAAGTTGTACCCATGAAGCAAGGCCCGGAGCCTATGAAGCAAGGCCCGGTGCCTATGAAGATCTCCGCTCATGACACTCTCACGTAATAATGAGTGGGGCTGTACACGCCCTAGAGTCTCAGGAGTGCCTCCCTCGGGCCTCGGGGGCTCCGTCCCACGTCTTAGTGGTAGCACTTAGCTTTGCGCTGGTGAGAAGATAAGAAGACTAGACTAGGTACCAGACGCGGCTTTTCATTTTCTTTTCGCAGTTGGCTGGCCCCTTTTTAGTGAGAATTTGCTTTCTGGTGTTCCTCGCTGGTCTGGTTCCATTGCCTTTGTGCCTCCTTTTCTGCCCTCGGTTCCTCATTTTTTGACCCGTACTCTCCCTGCCCTCGTGAGTGCTTTCATTTCCCTGTTTTTCGCAAGGCACTCTCGCTCAAGTTCGCAAGCTGGCGCACCCCTCTCAATCCGTGCCCTCGGGTACCGTGATGCGAAACACTAGGTCATGGCCGGCAGTGCCTGCGACCAGGATTCAGAAGAATGAGAATTCCCTAACAAATTTTTGCAGTTTCAAGACGCCTTCTGAGCACAGGAAGCCTCGCCAGGCACTGCTGGCCATGACCTAACAAATTTTTGCAGTTTCCAGACGCCTCCCGAGCACCTCGCGAGGCGAAAACTACTACAGGCACATCAAGCTAAGTTATTCCTACGCGCATACATGAAACATTAACGCTGCAACACAACACAAGAGCGATAAACATAGCACAACCACTTGGAAACCATAGTTGTTGCAAGCCCCAGTGGGGCCCCATACTTGTCTCTCTTAATGTAGGAAGGAAAAGAAGAATGAAACAAAAGAGGCACGTGCTACCACCGTAGGTCGTGAGGACGGGCCCATGGCGCTCTCCTAAGCTCAACCAGACCCCTCCTCATGCTTCACTGAAGCACGGCAACGAGACGACCCGATTCCACCTTCGAAGCAGGCGCGGCAGCATGGCGGCTGGTCGTCGCCGCCGCTGCTGGAGTTGTCACCGGAAGAAGAGTCGTCGTAGCTCGATGAGCCATGGCCGGAGCCGAGGCCGAGCACCTCACCACCGTTGTTGTCCTCGGGGCAACACCCGACGTGGCGGCCATCTTCCCTGAACACCCTCACATAGAGGGTCGTGTTGCCATCGTACTTGAAGTGGAGGGAGCACCAATGGCCCAGGCCACATGCGCGGGCAAACATCTGCCAGCCGCGGGTCAGGGTTGCGTTGCCTGCAGCGGGGACCTCAACCGCGACCCACGAAGCCTTGCTGCAGCAGCCGTCCCCCCGCAGCCAAAGACCACCTGGACCAGTGGATGGAAGCTCGTTGGCAAAGAGGCGCAGGAACTGAAGCCAAGTGCCGGCAGGGTTCTATGACTGTCGGTGTCAAAACCGGCGGATCTCGGGTAGGGGGTCCCGAACAGTGCGTCTAAGGCGGATGCTAACAGGAGGCAGGGGACACAATGTTTTACCCAGGTTCGGGCCCTCTTGAGGGAGGTAAAACCCTACATCCTGCTTGATTAATATTGATGATATGGGTAGTACAAGAGTAGATCTACCACGAGATCGGAGAGGCTAAACCCTAGAAGCTAGCCTATGGTATGATTGTATGTTGTCCTACGTACTAAAACCCTCCAGTTTATATAGACACCGGAGAGGTTAGGGTTACACAAGGTCGGTTACAAAGGAGGAGATACACATATCCGTATTTGCCTAGCTTGCCTTCCATGCTAAGTAGAGTCCCATCCGGTCACGAGACGAAGTCTTCAATCCTGTATCTTCATAGTCTAACAGTCCGGCCAATGGAGGTAGTCTGGCTGTCTGGAGACCCCCTAATCCAGGACTCCCACAGTAGCCCCTGAACCAGGCTTTCAATGACGATGAGTCCGGCGCGCAGTATTGTCTTCGGCATTGCAAGGATAGTGTCCGACCCTGCAAAATAAGTTCCACATACCACCGTAGAGAGAATAATATTTCCACAAATCCAATTTGCTGACTTGTTTTGGCAACACGACATTATGTCATGGCCCGGTGATTATTCGAACCGTTTCCTTTAACTAGCCCCGCACATAACGCGAGGCAGTTTTTTGACACGTCTTGTCAAAGCAGAGATCGTGTCCCCTTATCACGGGACTCTCATCAATACGGGTGTGGGTAACCCAACCGCGCCATCGATTACGGCGCTTGGGGGATAAGTGAGTTTTACTAGGCTAGTGGGGACGCTTAGTTTCATCTGCCCATATAAAGGGATAAGGATTCACCTTTTCATCCACGCCTTCTTCCTCGTTTGCTCATCCATTTTCGCACACTCGAGCTGCAGCGCCCAAGTCCGCACTTCCTACCTCAACCTTCTCCAACCATGTCCGAAGAGGGAGGCAGGTGGATGGTCTCCTCCGTCACGGAGGGACACATGAGGAAGCTGAGGAGAGCCGGATACCTGCCCAACTACATCGCGCACCGGCTCCCAGATGAGGGGCAGCTCATACCCACCCCCAGGCCCCATGAGAGGGTAGTGTTCCTTACCCATTTCCTCCGCGGACTGGGATTCCCACTCCACCCATTTGTCTAGGGGCTCATGTTCTACTACGGCCTGGATTTCCATGATCTGGCCCCGAACTTCATCCTCAAAATCTCGGCGTTTATCGTCGTGTGTGAGGCCCTCCTCCGCATCAAGCCCTACTTCGGCTTATGGCTGAAGACCTTCAATGTCAAGCCAAAGGTAGTGGGCGGCCGCCAGGTGGAGTGCGGAGGCACCATGGTGGGAAAGATGCCCAACGTTACATGGCTCGAGGGCTCCTTCGTGGAGACCATAAAGGGGTGGCAATCGGGGTGGTTCTACATGACCGAGTCGCGTGATCCTGCATGGGCAGCGGACCCCGAGTTCCGATCTGGCATCCCCACGCGGCTCACCTCCTGGAAAGAGAAAGGCCTGTCCTGGGGTAGTTCGGAAGAGCTGACCGGACTCCAAACATGTATTCAAAACATGGTGAACAAGAAGCTCAAACTCGTCAACGTAGTCCAGGTCATGCTCATCCGCCGGATCCTCCCGTGTCAACAATGGGCCTTCAACTCGTGGGAGTTCGACCCGGCCCATCACCAAATTCTGAACAGGCTCTTCGATACGACAAAAGAGGATGCCTAGAAGGTGCTATTCAAGGGCGCCGAGGTTCCTCCTCCTACTACAGAGGATCGCGGATTCTGCACGAAGCGCCAAGCCAGCGCGGTAAGCTGTTTTACCTCTTACATGATACTCATTTTTCATAGTTTGACTCTATGCGGGATCTAAGCTCCCATTCCTTTGATAGGACTGGCAGGGAATGGTCAGACAGATAGACTGTCCGGCTCCCTAGCCCGAAGGTCCAGCAAACGCTCTCCTGACGGAGATGCTGACTCCGGCTCCTTACAAGGTGCCAGAGAAGACCAAGAAGGCCAAGGGAACCCGAAAGATTTCCCGACGCCAGGTGTTATCAGACTCATCGTCCTATGACTCTGCGGCACACTCCTCCCCCGAAGACGAGGAGGAAGAAGAAGATGCTCCCCCTTCAGTTGGGGGAGACAAGAAAAGAAAGGTCGCCCCAACTGGGGGGGCCGAAGGGTCCAAGAAGGGAAGGACTCTCCTTCCGGATAGCTCCACCGCCGCCACCGAGGGCGAAGACGAGTGGTTGCCCAGGGCCAAGCCCCTGGGGAGGTCGTAAGTATTCGTACACCAGAGTAACTCATAGTATCCTTTTGCGCACTTCTTCCCCTAACGCCGAATATGATTATGCAGGCCGCCATGAGCCAGTATTGATGTATCGTCGGACGGCTCCTTGGGCTCATCGGATATGGATAGCTGTAACGCCCCGAGACCGATGTGTCGGGTGTCTTCCAGTTATTCGCTGTTGTTGCCTTGTCTTTGCTTGCGTGTCATGCATTTCATATCATCTCATCATGTGCATTGCATCATCATGTTTTCAAAACTTGCATCTGTCCCGGTCTCCTCGTTCCTTCCGTTGTCCGTTCTAAGCCCGGACATACTTGCACGCGCCCGCGGCACCTCCGAAATATTATGTTTATAAGTGGCCGGATAATGTCCTCGGAATGGGATGAAAGTTGGCGTGTGGTCTTATTATAGTGTAGGTAGACCGCCTGTCAAGTTTCATCGCATTCGGAGTTCGTCTGATAGCCCAATCATTAAACTATAGCGGCATAGTAGCCGGTCTAACATCGGACGTTTTCGGTCACCGAAAACAGTCGCCGGGCCTCTCCTCTTCTATCTTCTCAGCCCTTTGCCTTCTGCACTACCTCTCACCGCCAGGCCCTACCTAACCTCTCTCGTCAGCCCGCGGACCTCCTCCCTCACGCGTCCGAAATCTGTCCCGGACCCGACCCGGACAGTCATTACCACTGTGTCCGGATCATCCCCAAACATCTACAAAATGTCTCTGTTTTGTTAATTGGATTTCTTAGTCTATTTTTCTCGACCGACCGATTACGATCGGAGGGACGTTTTAGCCCCTACCCAAAAATCCAGTGCTATATATATAGACCTATCCCCTAGGCAGCAACCCTAAAATCTAGGTCTTTCGTCCCCCTTCAGCCGCTGCCACACTCCACCAAATCACTCTCGGGATCCATCCCCTCCAGATCCAAGACCACTAGCCACAGTTGCCACCGCTCCTCCTTGGTTTCCACGCCCAACCGACCAATGCCTCCCCTGGGTCTCGCCGTCCACCCAACCAGCAGCGGCCGCATCCCCCCCGCAGGAGCTCGCCTTCTCCTCTCTCGCATCATGCGCCTGAGAGACGCCCTGGCCTTGCAGCTCCCGCCGCCGCCCATCTCCGGTTGTTGTCATCTCCGCCGGAACTCGACGAGGATGTCTGCCTCCCGTCCGATGCACCTGGCCTCTGTCCGCCTCCATGTTGTCCCCGACGCCCTCCTTCTACATCATCACGCCGCCTGAAGCTTCGTCGCGAGTCAACAGCAGCAGCAGGGAAACCCATCGCCGCTCATCGCCATGCCTGGCCCTGCCAAGCTCCAGTGCGTCGGATCCATCCACGTTATCTGCTAGCCTCGCCAAGTTCCGCCACCGCGCCCTTGTTCCTCTGTCGTGGCCCGCGCCATCCCCGGAGAGCAAGCGCCAGCAATGCCAGCAGCTCCCCTCACGCCTCTCGGACCTCGCCGATGTGCCGTTTCCCGTCGATTTGGACCCCTCCGCCGCCGTGAAGACCCACCGCTTCGCCGGTCCCGTCGAATGCCATCGCCCGAGCCTCCTGGCGCCCGCCTGCCATGGCGGCCTCGTCCCTGCACCGGAGGAGGACGAGAAGCGCCTATGTCGTTGCCTGCGTCGCCCAGATCCGAACGCCTTGTACCTCGCCGCCCCTTCGCCCGCTCGCCGGAGCTCTGCTCCCAGCTGTTCTCGCCGCCTAGGCTGTCGCTCTGAACCTATCGCTGCCATCTTTCTTCAGAGACGAGCAGAGGAGCTCGCCCAGTCCAGCCAAGTGCGTTGACCGTGTCCAACTGCTCAATCTGCCAGTGCCCCGTCTCGATCTCAAGGCCCATTCCCTTCCGAGCCGGCCCCCTCTCCACGTCGCCCGCGCCCTTGGCCTCATGCCAGTCGGCCCTCTTGGGCCTCCACCACCGACCAGCCCATGAGGCATGGTGAGATGCCCCCAGCTCCTGTTCCTGCTAGGCCAGCCAGTTTCGGCCCATGTCACTTTTTTCCGTTCTACGAATTTGTCTTTTATCCAGAGTACTGCTTATTTACAGAAAACCCCTTAAGTTTCATGCATATAATAACTCATTAACCGAGCATCCTATTAAAAT
Organism: Triticum aestivum; assembly: GCF_018294505.1. NCBI lineage: Eukaryota > Viridiplantae > Streptophyta > Magnoliopsida > Poales > Poaceae > Triticum > Triticum aestivum. The sequence goes on along the minus strand of NC_057809.1, from coordinate 350,666,936 downwards.
GATTTATATATGGTATGTGACTAGAATTGCATCTAGTTTCATAATTTGCTACTTTCATCTATGTTTAAAATGTTTAAAGTGTTGTTTGTTTAAATTTGCCCAAATGCCATGCTAAAATGATTTAATTCATAACTAAATAACCATAACTCGGAATTTAATAAATTGTATATGTAATTGGGGTAGAAAAATGTCTAGTTTAACATGGTGGCCTTACTTTGCATGTTTAACAACTCTAAAATATGGTTTAGCGCAGAACAGTACCAAACCTAATATATGCATATGGGGATTTACCCGGATTGTTGTTCATTGCTTCCGGCCTCATTTAAACTTGCCTAGTTAGGTAGTTTTATTATGCTTCACCCTCTTGCCATGTTAATGAACATTTAATCTTGTTGGGTACATAAACGAGAGAGAACTAAATAAGTCATGTGGTGTTTTCTTCAATATGCAACTCTGTTGCATATTGAGCTCCATTTAATTTGTAGGATTTTTTGTGCATCTTGCCATGCCATGTATCATTAAACCAGACATGCATCATACTTGGTTGTGCATCATGCCATGTCGATGTAATGATTGTTTACTATGTTGTTTGCTTTCTTTCCGGTGTACTTCTTCATTCCGGTAACGTGGCGTTTGTGAGGATCCGTTCGACTATGTCCGTTTGTCTTCTTCATGGACTCATTCTTCTTCCTTGCGGGATTTCAGGCAAGATGACCATATCCTCGAAATCACTTCTATCTTTGCTTGCTAGTTGCCTGCTCTTTTGCTATGCCTATGCTGCGATACCTACCACTTTCTTATCATGCCTCCCATATTGTTGAACCAAGCCTCTAACCCACCTTGTCCTAGCAAACCGTTGTTTGGCTATGTTACCGCTTTCCTCAGCCCCTCTTATAGCATTGTTAGTTGCAGGTGAATATTGGAGTTTATTCCATGTTGGAACATGGTTATTTTGTTGGGATATCACAATACATCTTATTTAATTGATGCATCTATATACTTGGTAAAGGGTGGAAGGCTCGACCTTATGCCTGGTGTTTTGTTCCACTCTTGCCACCCTAGTTTCTGTCATATCGGTGTTATGTTCCCGGATTTTGCGTTCCTTACGCGGTTGGGTTATAATGGGAACCCCTTGACAGTTCGCCTTGAATAAAACTCCTCCAGGAAGGCCCAACCTTGGTTTTACCATTTGCACTAACAACCTATAACCTTCCCTTTGGTTTTCGCGAGCCCGAGGGTTGTCTTTATTTTAAGCCCCCCCCCCCCCCCCGGGCCAGTGCTCCTCTGAGTGTTGGTCCAAAACGGGCAGCCTGCGGGGCCACCTCGGGGCAACTCGAGGGTTGGTTTTACTCGTAGCTTGACCTATCCGGTGTACCCTGAGAACGAGATATGTGCAGCTCCTATCGGGATTTGTCGGCGCATCGGGCGGCTTTGCTAGTCTTGTTTTACCATTGTCGAAATGTCTTGTAACCGGGATTCCGAGTCTGATCGGGTCTTCCCGCTAGAAGGAATATCCTTCGTTAACCGTGAGAGCTTGTGATGGGCTAAGTTGGGACACCCCTGTAGGGTTTTGAACTTTCGAAAGCCGTGCCCGCGGTTATGGGCAGATGGGAATTTGATAATGTCCGGTTGTAGAAAACCTGAAGTTGATCTTAATTAAAATACATCAACCGCGTGTGTAACCGTGATGGTCTCTTCTCGGCGGAGTCCAGGAAGTGAACACGGTGTTGGAGTAATGTTTGACATAGGTTGTTCTAGGATCACTTCTTGATCATAGTTTCTCGATCGTGCTTTGCCTTCTCTTCTCGCTCTCTTTTGCGAATAGGTTAGCCACCATATATGCTAGTCGCTTGCTGCAGCTCCACCTCATACCCTTTACCCTTCCTATAAGCTTAAATAGTCTTGATCGCGAGGGTGTGAAATTGCTGAGTCCCCGTGACTCACAAATACTTCCAAAACCAGTTTGCAGGTGCCGATGTTACCGAGCAGGTGACGCAACCAAGCTCAAGGAGGAGCTCGATGAGATCTCGTTCTTTATGTCATCTCCGCTTCCAGTTGATCAGTAGTGGAGCCCAGTTGGGGTCGATCGGATATCTGTGTAGCATTTCAGGTAGTCTTCTTTTATTTTGGTTCCGTAGTCGGACCTTGATTGTATCTGGTTGATGTAATGCTTTATTCATGTATTTGTGTGAAGTGGCAATTGTAAGCCAACTATGTATCTTTTCCCTTATGTATTACATGGGTTGTGTGAAGATTACCTCACTTGCGACATTGCTTTCAATGCGGTTATGCCTCTAAGTCGTGCCTCGACACGTGGGAGATATAGCCGCATCGAGGGCGTTACAAGTTGGTATTAGAGCCTTCCCCGACCTTTGGAGCCCCATTGCTTGATCGAATTAGCGGACGTGTTGAGTCTAGAAAAATGTTTTGAGTCATTTAGGAATTATATATCAGAGAGTTAGGATTTCTTTTTACTCCTCAGTCCCTTCGTCGCTCTGGTGAGGCATCCTGACGTAGAGTTTTGACTCTTCTCTTCTCAAATTTCACTAAAAAAATTAGGATGACGCGGGTATCTTGGAATCGTTCTGATGGTTTTGTGACGAGAACATTGTTCTTGGTGCCTCCTGTCATTTAGGGGTTGTGGCAGTGTCCCGGGGAGTTGAGCTCTGAGGTGTTGTCGTCACAATTTTTTCGTTGCAGTTCTGGAATACCTGAGTTTAGTTTCGCCGACATCGAAAATCTCTTTTATGTAGTTGTTGGTGAGATAACCTCGACGCCACCCAGTACTGGGGCGGGAGTTCGGGAGTATTGCCATAACTTGTATAACAGATGCTTTTCGAAGGTTGAGGTAGATGATTTCCGAAGGTTTCTTGGTTATGTGTTGAAGGATGGATACAACTGGATGTAGGATTTGCTAGTTTTGGGTGAGATTTTATGCTTCCCCTGTATCCCCAACACCTGATTGCATAGCCGGAAAATTTCGGGAGTTTATAAGTGGGAATTCAAGTAGCTCTTAGGATATCTTTCCGACAGAGGTATGATATGAAATTGGGGTTCGACGTCTAGTGGTCTGCCTATTCACGATTGGTTTTACAGTGGTCTCGTTGTGTCTTAAAGAGTCCTTGGCTATGCCGACTTGGGGACGCTTCGTCTGTCATGTGTACTGCCTTGTACATGATGGTGCTGTACGATCGAGCCCGTGTAGGCCTCACCACGAAAACTTTGGACGAAATCTCTATCATATGTTTGTTCCGGCTTATTTTGCAAGCCAATCCTTTGTTTTGTTTCTGAGTTCTGGTATTCGAGTTGCTTCAATGTCAAGTGTTGATTCAATACCTTCCCCAAATGGTGTTCTCATACTCCGATGTGGATACCAGTCCTTCTTGATCATCAAGATTGTCTTGTCAATCCTTTTCACCGGCTTGTTTCTCTTCAAGTGGATCCGATCATTTCAACATCAGCAAGATCAATTATCTTTTCTTCTCAACGGTGTTCGTTTTGTTCTCAACGGTGTTTTCCCACCCTCCCACCCTTGTTTTCTTCAAGGACTCAGATGTCTTAATCCAGTATCCTTTTATTCATGTGAAGTCTCTCCATTCTTTTCCGTCAATATTCTTACCCGGTGGTTCTCAAGAAGATGTTCTACTAGTTCATCATTCTTCATTTTTTTCCATCTCCGGCGGATCCAATACAAACTTTGTTGATCATATCTTTTCCTCATTTCAATACCTTCTCATACCGGTGCACCTCTTAATCATCTACTCCTCGCTTTTCATTTGTTTCGGAGTGCCGAAGAAATCTCAGAAGATTCGTGTTTCCACTCTGCTTTCGTAATCCTTTCAAGCTCTTTCGAGATTGTTATCTCATTCTAGCCATTTAGTTCAACCGGTGCAACCTCTCTTTTAAATCATTTCAACGGTGCTTCTTTTGAGTGGGCCCTAACCCACAGGTCTTTTCCCAGGATCTTACCTGACTCTTCTTATTTTCCCGGAGCTTTTCAAATTCTTTTCAAAGTTGGATGTAAGAATGATTCATCATCAGTCATATGTATTTCTCCTAGATCTTTCTAATTCTTTTCATCGTTGGTTCAACTTTTCCATTCTTCGTTATTCCGGAGTATCTCAACAATGTGGTGGTGTTTCTCGTCGTAATTCTCAGATTTTGATGACCGGAGAAGAGTTCCTCTGAAATCCTTATCCGCTCTCTTGAAGATTCGTGATTCTAGCTTGTTGTCGTCCTCTCATAATTGTTTTATTTGTGAGAATTCTTTTTCCCCATCCGAATCATTTCAGGAACCTTTGCCAGTTTGTTTCTCTGAAGGCCATCATCTCAAAATTATTCATTTTCAGATTTCAGCTATTGTTCTCCAAATCTTACCGGTGCATCAGTCAAGTATTCTCTAATCAGTACATGAACTATTCGTCCTCTTGTATCTAAATTCTCTCAAGTATCTTCGTTCATTTCATAATTCTTCCCGGTGATTCGTTATCTTTTATTCGTTCTTTTTTCAATCCTTACGGTGGTTCGTTTAAGATTTCTCTTCCTTCTTTATCATACCAATTCATTTGTTGTTTCGACTCCACTGGTGGTTAGTTGAAAACCTTCTCAAGTTGGCGTCGTATCTATCCTAATACTTTCTTCGAGAATAAGTTGTATGCAATTCGTTTGCTCATCATCAATTTAATTGGTGAAGGAGGAGCATAACATAATTCTTATTCTTGATTCACCCAAATGATTAATTCTTTATTCCGGAGGCTCATCAAATTCTCGGTTCGAGATGCTTTATCTATTCTTTTCCCGGAGTTCCAAGTTTTCTCAATTATTTCATTGCGAAGATCCATCTAAGCATTGCAAGGATTCACCTTGTGTTTTCAACTTCTCTTTCCTTTCGTTTGATCATTCTTTATTACCGCAGTCCTTCATGGAGGTTCTACATGATGGTTCATCAAGGATTTAATTCCTTCTCGAAGTTTTTCATCGAGATTCTTTTAAGGAGCTCAAGCATTCTTCATCTTGCAATCTGGAGTGCAATTTCTTTCAACCGTATCATTCGAGGTGGTATTATGTCATTCTTCATAACTTGAGTTCATGTTCCATGATTCACACGTTGTTAAGAATGAGATATTTTAAATCCATCTACCTTTTCGTTGGAGTTATCTTGTGTCATGTTTCACCTAAAGCCTTCCCTAAGGATTGTTGCTATCTATGGTGCTTATAAATGATCCAAGTTCTTCATTTATCCTCTCGGTGATATAAGTTCTCGTCTCCTTTTGATATCAATCCAATCTATCATTTTCATTAGTGGCAGAGTTTCACCTTAAGTTTTGAGAAGTTCTCCATAAGCCCACTACAAGCTTATCTTTTTGTTGTTGGTTTTCCAACAACTCCGTTCGAACTTTCTCCTAAAGATGCTTTTGCAAGCTCATTCAAGGTACAAGATGTTGTTTTCATCTCCGTTCATTCCATTCCATTTCTCTCTTTTCTTCCGGAGGCTTTGGGTTGTTGCTCTTTTCAACCCTTATTCTTGTTCTTGTCAGGACCTTGTTCTTTTCGTGCTTATCCAATTAACTGGAGTGTTGTGTCCCTTTTGCTCAAGCTCTTTCATTTTATCAAGTCTTTCATCTCTTCTCAACCGGAGTGCTATCCGAATTTGGTGTTCCTTGTTCCTCGTTTCTAACGGAGGTTTTCAACTTTATTCATCTTCGTTGTATTCTGTTCTCGAAATGGGTTAACCTTTTCAAGGTTCTTTGGTTTCACTCAATTGTCAAAGAAGCAACTTAGTTTTACCTCTTCTCTTTCTCTTCCGTTTTCCCTCCGGTGCCATTCTAGATCTCGGGACGAGATCCTCTCGTAGTGGTGGAGTGTTGTAACGCCCCGAGACCGATGTGCCGGGTGTCGTCCAGTTATTCGCTGTTGTTTCCTTGTCTTTGCTTGCGTGTCATGCATTTCATATCATGTCATCATGTGCATTGCATCATCATGTTTTCAAAACTTGCATCCGCCCCGGTCTCCTCGTTCCTTCCGTTGTCCGTTCTGAGCCCAGACACACTTGCACGTGCCCGTGACACCTCCAAAATATTATGTTTATAAGTGGCCGGATAATGTCCTCGGAATGGGATGAAAGTTGGCGTGTTGTCTTATTATAGTGTAGATAGACCCCCTGTCAAGTTTCATCGCATTCGGAGTTCGTCTGATAGCCCAATCGTTAAACTATAGCGGCATAGTAGCCGGTCTAACGTCTGACGTTTTCGGTCTCCGAAAACAGTCGCCGGGTCTCTCCTCTTCTATCTTCTCAGCCCTTTGCCTTCTGCACTACCTCTCACGGCCAGGCCCTACCTAACCTCTCTCGTCAGCCCGCGGACCTCCTCCTGCGCGCGTCCGAAATCTGTCCCGGACCCGAACCGGACAGTCGTTACCGCTTTGTCCGGATCATCCCCAAACATCTACAAAACGTCTACGTTTTAGCCCCTACCCAAAAATCCAGTGCTACATATATAGACCTATCCCCAAGGCAGCAACCCTAAAATCTAGGTCTTTTGTCCCCCTTCAGCCGCCGCCACACTCCACCAAATCACTCTCGGGATCCATCCCCTCCCGATCCAAGACCACCAGCCACAGCCGCCATTGCTCCTCCTCAGTTTCCACGCCCAACCCACCAATGCCTCCCCTGGGTCTCGCCGTCCACCCAACCAGCAGCGGACGCATCCCCCCACAGGAGCTCGCCTTCTCCTCTCTCGCATTCTCCTCTCTCGCATCATGCTTCTGAGAGACGCCCTGGCCTTGCAGCTCCCGCTGCCGCCCAGCTCCGGTTGTTGTCGTCTCCGCCGGAACTCGACGAGGACGTCTGCCTCCCGTTCGATGCAGCTGGCCTCTGTCCGCCTCCATGCTTTCCCCGATGCCCTCCGTCTACATCATCGCACCGCCTCAAGCTTCACCGCGGGTCAACAGCAGAAGCGGGGAAACCCATCGCCGCTCATCGCCATGCCTGGCCCTGCCAAGCTCCAGTGCGTCGAATCCATCCACGTCATCTGCTAGCCTCGCCAAGTTCCACCGCCGCGCCCTAGTTTTGCTGTCGTGGCCCGCGCCATCCCCGGCGAGCAAGCACCAGCAATGCCAGCAGCTCCCCTCGCGCCTCTCGGACCTCGCCGGTGTGCCGTTTCCCGTTGATTTCGACCCCTCCGCCGCCCTACAAACCCACCGCTTCGCCGGTCCCGTCGAACTCCATCGCCCGAGCCTCCTGGCGCCCGCCTTCCATGGCCGCCTCGTCCCTGCTCCAAAGGAGGATGAGCAGCGCCTGTGCCGTTGCCTGCGTTGCCCAGATCCGAATGCCCTGTACCTCGCCGCCCCTTCGCCCGCTCGCCGGAGCGCTGGTCCCAGCCGTTCTCGCCGCCAAGGCTGTCGCTCTGAACCTGTCGCTGCCGTCTTTCTTCAGAGACGAGCAGAGGAGCTCGCCCGGTCCTGCCGCGTGTGTTGACCGCGTCCAACTGCTCGATCTGCCAGTGCCCCGTCTCGATCTCAAGGCCCATTCCCTTCCAAGCCGGCCCCCTCTCCACGTCGCCCGCGCCCTTGGCCTCAAGCCAGCCGGCCCTCGTGGGCCTCCTCCACCGACCAGCCCATGAGGCATGGTGAGATGCCCCCAGCTCCTGTTCCTGCTAGGCCAGCCAGTTTCGGCCCATGTCACTTTTTTCCGTTCTACGAATTTGTCTTTTATCCAGAGTACTGCTTATTTACAGAAAACCCCTTAAGTTTCATGCATATAATAACTCATTAACCGAGCATCCTATTAAAATGATTTATATATGGTATGTGACTAGAATTGCATCTAGTTTCATAATTTGCAACTTTCATCTATGTTTAAAATGTTTAAAGTGTTGTTTGTTTAAATTTGCCCAAATGCCATGCTAAAATGATTTAATTCATAACTAAATAATCGTAACTCGGAATTTAATAAACTGTATATGTAATTGGGGTAGAAAAATGTCTAGTTTAACATGGTGGCCTTACTTTGCATGTTTAACAACTCGAAAATATGGTTTAGGGCAGAACAGTACCAAACCTAATATATGCATATGGGGATTTACCGAAAATGTTGTTCGTTGCTTCTGGCCTCATTTAAACTTGCCTAGTTAGGTAGTTTTATTATGCTTCACCCTCTTGCCATGTTAATCAACATTTAATCTTGTTGGGTACATAAACGAGAGAGAACTAAATAAGTTATGTGGTGTTTTCTTCAATATGCAACTCCGTTGCATATTGAGCTCCATTTAATTTGTAGGATTGTTTGTGGATCTTGCCATGCCATGTATCATTAAACCGGACATGCATCATACTTGGTTGTGCATCATGCCATGTCCATGTAATGATTGTTTACTATGTTGTTTGCTTTCTTTCCGGTGTACTTCCTCATTCCGGTAAGGTCGCGTTTGTGAGGATCCATTCGACTACGTCCGTTTGTCTTCTTCATGGACTCGTTCTTCTTCCTTGCGGGATTTCAGGCAAGTTGACCATACCCTCGAAATCACTTCTATCTTTGCTTGCTAGTTGCTCGCTCTTTCGTTATGCCTATGCTGCGATACCTACCACTTGCTTATCATGCCTCCCATATTTTTGAACCAAGCCACTAACCCACCTTGTCCTGGAAAACCGTTGTTTGGCTATGTTACCGCTTTGCTCAGCCCTTCTTATAGTGTTGTTAGTTGCAGGTGAAGATTGGAGTTTGTTCCATGTTGGAACATGGTTATTTTGTTGGGATGTCACAATACCTCTTATTTATTTAATGCATCTATATACTTGGTAAAGGGTGCAAGGCTCGGCCTTATGCCTGGTGTTTTGTTCCACTCTTGGTGCCCTAGTTTCCGTCATATCGGTGTTATGTTCCCGGTGTCGTGGTTCTAAGTCTGACAGTAATGTAGGGGGTAAGATCGGATCAGGGCCATTTCTCTTTCTTCTTCTAGGAGGTCGACTGCGTCCTGCCAGGCTTGTTCTGCTTCATCTTCTGAGTAGAGCTCGACTCTGGGAGCATTGTGAAGCAGGTCGCTCGGTAAGACTGCCTCGGCTCCGTAGACCAGAAAGAATGGGGTTCTTCCGGTCGATCGATTCGGAGTTGTCCTCAATCCCCAAAGGACTGATGGGAGCTCGTCGACCCATGCACCTGCTGCGTGCTTGAGATCGCGCATCAATCGGGGTTTCAGCCCTTTGAGAATTAGGCCATTTGCCCTTTCTACTTGTCCATTCGACTGGGGGTGAGCAACCGAAGCATAGTCGACCCGAGTGCCCTGAGAGGCGCAAAAGGCCCTGAACTTGTCGGAATCGAAGTTTGATCCATTGTCCGTGATGAGACTGTGCGGAACTCCATATCTGAATATCAACTCTCTGATGAAACTTATAGCGGTGCAAGCATCGAGATTCTTGATAGGCTTGGCTTCAATCCATTTGGTGAAATTGTCGACTGCTACCAGCACATGAGTGAAGCCGCTCCTGCCTATTCTCAGTGGCCCAACCATGTCCAGCCCCCAAACAGCGAAGGGCCAGACGAGTGGAATGGTTTCAGGGCTGACGCGGGCTTGTGCGGCATATTCGAGTAATACTGACACCCTTCACATTTGTCGACTATCTCTTTAGCCATCTCATTGGCCCTTGGCCAGTAGAACCCTGCTCGGTATGCTTTAGCCACAATGGTCCGAGAGGACGCATGATGACCACAGGTCCCCGAGTGGATATCGTTAAGGATCATCTGACCATCTTCTGGTGTGATACACTTCTGGCCAACTCCAGTCGCGCTTTCCCTATATAACTGTCCCTTTATGACTATAAAGGCCTTGGATCGACGGACGATCTGTCGAGCCTCTTCCTCGTCTTCTGGGAGTTCTTTCCTTAGGATGTACGTGATGTACGGTTCTGTCCAGATGGGAGTGGTAACCAACACTTCCATTATCAGATCGACCACAGCTGGAGCTTCAACTTCAGTCGGATCCGTGGCGCTCTTTGCCTGCAGGGCCTCTTCCGTGAAGGGATCCTCCTAGACTGATGGTGTGTGGATGTGCTCCAAAAACACATTGCTGGGAATGGCTTCTCTTTTGGAACCTATTTTTGCCAAATCATCAGCTGCTTGATTTTTCAGTCGGGGTATGTGATGAAGCTCTAACCCCTCGAATTTCTTCTCCAGCTTTCTCACTTCATTGCAATAACCAGTCATGGCTGGACTTTTGACATCCCACTCCTTCATCACCTGGTTAACCACCAAATCCGATTCGCCATAGACCATGAGGCGACGGACGCCGAGTGAGATGGCCATGCGCAACCCATATAAAAGTGCTTCATATTCTGCCTCGTTATTGGAGGAATCAAAATGGATTTGAAGAACATATCTGAGTTTATCTCCTCTGGGGGAAACCAACACCACTCCGGCACCGGAACCACTCAGCATCTTGTAGCCGTCGAAGAAAATAGTCCAATGCTCCGAGTGAATCTGAGTCGGCAGCTGCTGTTCAACCCACTCGGCGATGAAATCTGCGATTGCTTGGGACTTGATAGCTTTCTTTGCCTCAAACTTGATATCAAGGGGAAGGAGTTCAATCGCCCATTTTGCCACTCAACCAGTTGCATCCCTGTTATGCAGGATCTCTGATAATGGAGCGTCGCTGACGACTGTAATGGAATGATCAGACAAGTAGTGAGCAACTTTCTTGGTGGTCATATAAATCCCATATACAAGCTTCTGATAGTGAGGATATCTTTGCTTCGATGGGGTTAGGACTTCAGAAATATAATATACTGGGCGCTGAACTTTCAAGGTTTTCCCTTCTTCTTCCCGCTCGACCGTAAGTACCGTACTGATGACTTGTCCTGTGGCTGCAATGTAAAGCAGCAAAGGCTCCTTGCTGATTGGGGAAGCAAGCACCAGCTGGGTGGAGAGCAGAGCTTTGAGCTCTGCAAACGCTGCATCAGCTTCAGGAGTCCACTCGAACTTGTCGGACTTCTTCATCAATCGGTAAAGAGGTAATGCCTTTTCACCGAGATGAGATATGAATCGACTTAGGGCAGCCAAACAACCAGTAAGCTTCTAGACGTCGTGCACTCGCACAGGGCTTTTCATTCGGAGTATAGTGCCAACTTTTTCTGGATTGGCATCGATTCCCAGTTCGGAAACGAGAAAACCGAGTAACTTTCCGCCAAGGACTCTGAATGTACACTTTGATGGATTAAGCTTGATATCATACCTCCTGAGGTTGGCAAAGGTTTCAGCAAGGTCAGTCAGCAGGTCGGAACCCTTCCGTGACTTGACCACAATATCATCCATGTATGCTTCCACGTTCTGACTGATTTGAGTGAGTAAACACTTCTGAATCATCCTCATGAATGTGGCTCCAGCATTCTTGAGGCCGAACGGCATGGTAACATAACAGAAGCACCCGAATGGAGTGATGAAAGTTGTCTTGATCTCGTTAGGTCCATACAGACGGATCTGATGGTACCCGGAATAGGCGTCTAAGAAAGACATTCGCTCGCATCCCACAGTCGAGTTGACTATCTGGTCGATGCGGGGGAGAGGAAAATGATCTTTCGGGCAGGCCCGATTGATATGTTTAAAGTCAATGCACATGCGAAGTGACTTGTCCTTCTTGGGGACCATGACAACGTTGGCGAGCCACTCGGAGTGGTAGATTTCTCGGATTAACTCCGCTACTAAGAGCTGAGCCACCTCTTCGCCAATAGCTTTTCTCTTTTGGACGGCGGACCGTCGAAGATGTTCCTTGACATGTTTTACTTTTGAGTCGACACTCAGGCGATGCTCAGCCAACTCCCTAGGAACACCTGGCATGTCAGAAGGCTTCCATGCGAAGATGTCCCAGTTCTCACGGAGGAACTGGATGAGCGCTTCTTCCTATTTGCAGTCGAGTGTTGTCGAGATATGAGCTGGGGCGGCGCTGGGGTCGGTCGGGTGGATGTGAGCTGTCTTCGTGTCGCCAGTCGACTGGAAAGCTGACTCTGTAGTGGGCTTCTTGGCTCGCAACAGATCACTCGGGTCTGCAGTCTTTTGGAATTCCTGTAACTCCACCACTGCCATCTGTGCGTCGGCGATCTTCGAACCCTTCTGAAAACATTCTTCTGCTTTCTTCCGATTGCCCGTAATGGTGATCACACATTTGGGACCAGGCATCTTCAATTTGAGATACACGTAACATGGTCGGGCCATGAAGCATGCATAAGCCGGCCTGCCCAAAATAGCGTGATAGGCACTCTGGAAGTCTATAACTTCAAATGTCAATTTTTCTTTGCGGTAATTCTTGGAATCACCCAAAACCACATCAAGAGCAATCTGGCCGAGTGATTCAGCCTTCTTCCCAGGAATGACTCCATGGAAGCTCATGTTGCTGGCACTGAGTCTGGACATCGGAATGCCCATCCCCTTCAATGTCTCAGCGTATAATATGTTCAAACCACTGCCACCATCCATCAGGACTTTGGTCGGTCGAGTGCCTTCAACAACTAGGTCGACCACCAAAGCTTGCCTCCCAGGGGTGGCGATGTGTGTTGGGTGGTCGGACTGGTCGAATGTTATGGCAGTCTGAGATCATTTCAGGTAACTACGGGTTGCCGGAGCGACCATATTCACCTCTCGGTTAATAACTTTCAGTCGACTTTTGCTCTCAACATCAGCAAAAATCATCAGGGTGGAATTGACTTGAGGGTATCCGTCATCACTGTCCTCTTTGTCCTCGACCTTGTCTGACTCCTTTTCCTTTCCCTTGGGCTGCTTGCCCTGGAACTGCTGGATCAAGAGTCGACACTGTCGAGTGGTATGTTTTGGGTAAATAAAATTACCCTCTTCATCTTTCTTCGTGTGGACGAGACACGGTAAGTCCAACACATCATTTCCCTCCTGGTCTTTAACCTTTTTGGGGTTCCAAGGTCCTTTAGGTTTCCCTTTAGACTTTCCTCGGGCCAAAGCTAAGGCTTCCCCGGGAGCCGCTGGTTCGGCTTTCTGCTTCTGTTTCCAAATGGAATTACCTCAGGTTTCTTGGGCGACTAACTTGAGCTTGCCACTGCTGAGTCGATCCTCATCTTCGCCGTTAGCGTACTTGGTGGCAATCTCCATCATCCGATTCAGGGACATATCTCCGGTTCGGCCGAATTTCAAATTTAGTTCTCTGTATTTGACGCCTTCCTTGAAGGCACAAACTTCTTGGTGGTCAGGCACGTTCTCCATCGAGTGATGTAATGTGATCCATCTCTGGATGTAATCCCTCAAAGTTTCATTCGACTTTTGCACACAGGACCGCAGTTTCGTCAATCCTGTCGGTCGCTTGCATGTGCCTTCGAATGTGGTGACGAACACTCGGGAGAGATCTTCCCAAGTGTAAATGTTGCTAGGTGCTAACTGGTTTAGCCACGCTCTGGCCGAGCCCTCCAACATGAGAGGCAGGTGCCTCATGGCCACTTCATTATTGCCGCCGCCAATCTGGACGGCCACCCGGTAGTCCTCAAGCCAAGTATCAGGCTTGGACTCGCCAGTGAACTTACTGACTCCAGTCGCCAACCTGAAATTGGGAGGAATCACAGCAGCCCTGATGGCTCTACTAAAGCACTCTGGCCCCGAAACATGTACTCTGCTGCTGGCAGGCGCATCTCTGTCATGGCCTTCTCGGTGAGCCCTGTTCCTGTCGACCAGACCTTGGACGAGGATGGATCTCGCGTCAACGCCTGGCCCTCTGGGGTCGACTGGAATCCTTCGCCCACCACTATGAGGGCGCCTGTCATCCTGTTGGCGAGGCACATACGACCCGCTCCTCGGGGGAGGCATGGGCACTTGACGTCGACCGTCACGATCGACTCGGTGATCATACTGCTCATGGTTCCCATACTGGTCACGCTGGTCTCCACGTCCCTCATGCCTCGGGGGCGATCTCGGGCTGTGAGCTGACTGGACCGTGTCCGCGGCAACGGATCTGCTGTGAATTCTGTTCCGCGACTGAGAAACAGCGGAATTCTGATCTCCTGCTGCCCGGAGTAACGCTCTCATCTGCAGCAAGCCTCTGCCAGCCTCCGACTGGCAAGGCTGAATCGACTCCGCTATACGGGCCGCAGCTGCTAAATTCTGAATCGGAGTCCGATATACCTGCGGGGGCGGGAAGAGCTGACATCGACTGGATTCAGGAACCCGTTGTCGCGCCCGCTCGTTGAGTGCTCGCTGGAGGTTCTCCAGTCAAGTGCGCTCGGCCAAGTTTGCCAGGCGCGCGTCCTCCAAGGCGCGAGCCTCGGGGGTTTCTCCAACGATAGGAGTGTGCAGCGAATCCATGTTCCGGCGGCGAAGTTCTTCTCTCTGCAGCGACGTGAGAGGCTCGGGAAGATACTCCTCATGGGGGCGCGACGGGTCGCCTCCTCCTGCGCCTCCGTCGGTGCGGGTAAAACCGGGGGGACTGGGCAGTCCATCGACCATCAGAACCTCCGCCACCGGATCGCTGCTGTCGCACTCAGATGCGGTCTCTTCGGAGCCAGTCGAACAGGCCGTAGAGGTATTCGTCGGGCTCGATCGCCACGACTTGAGGGATGGCCGACTGAAGGGCCACCACATGTCTCACCCACCGCTGAAGTCTCGACCGACCGGAGCGCTTGCGCCGGCGGGAAATGGGGAGGGAGGATAGAACAGGAGCCGATCGGTAGGGGGTCGATGGTTGCCGCAGGAGAATGCCGCGGACGCACGCGCGAAAGTGTGTTGCCCCGCGGATAGGGAGTGCATCCATGTCGAGCGGAGCCTCCTGAAGCCAGGCGGAGTCGTCGGTGATGAACGTGAGCCCGCCGAGACGGATCTCGCTGCCCTCCACCAAAACTCCGTCAGAAACCATGATGATTCGGGTCGGAAAAGATCGCAACTCCTCCAACAAAATGCTAAAACACCGGCCCCAAGGTGGGCGCCAACTGTCGTGGTTCTAAGTATGACAGTAATGTAGGGGGTAAGTATGGAGAGGCGAGGTCTTAGCTATGGAGAGGTTGTAAGGACGTAGGGTTTACGAGTTCAGGCCCTTCTCAGAGGAAGTAAAAGCCCTACGTCTCAGAGCCCAGAGGTGGTCGACTGGATTATGTGTGTATGAGTTACAGAGGTGTGAACCCTTGTCTCAGAGGAGGGGGTGGCTTATATAGAGTGCGCCAGGACCCTGGCCAGCCCACGTTATGAAGGGTTCAATGTACATTAAGGCAGGGCGTTTCTGGTAATGCTAGTAATAAAGTGCTATGATGACCATAAAAGCTACTTAATGACCGCCGTTAGCGTGCGGGGCGCCTTTAGATCTCCTGGCCGTCGAGTGGTTGGGTCTTGATCGAGTGATTGCTTCTTGGCCGACGTCTTCGAGTCTGTCGAGTGTGACACCTTCAAGTCGATTGAAAGGCGATTTCTTCTAGAGATGTCTTTGGGTAGGGCAGTTAGGGCAGGTCCATGACCCTACCCTAGGTTCATAGCTTCATCACCCGGATTTTGTGTTCCTTACGCGGTTGGGTTATAATGGGAACCCCTTGTCAGTTCGCCTTGAATAAAACTCCTCCAGCAAGGTCCAACCTTGGTTTTACCATTTGCACTAACAACCTATAACCTTCCCTTGGGTTTTCGCGAGCCCGAGGGTCATCTTTATTTTAAACCCCCCCGGGCCATTGCTCCTCTGAGTGTTGGTCCGAAACGGGCAGCCTGCGGGGCCACCTCGGGGCAACTCGAGGGTTGGTTTTACTCATAGCTTGACCTATCCGGTGTGCCCTAAGAACGAGATATGTGCAGCTCCTATCGGGATTTGTCGGCGCATCTGGTCGCTTTGCTGGTCTTGTTTTACCATTGTCGAAATGTCTTATAACCGGGATTCCGAGTCTGATCGGGTCTTCCCGCTAGAAGGAATATCCTTCGTTGACCGTCAGAGCTTGTGATGGGCTTAGTTGGGACACCCCTGCAGGGTTTTGAACTTTCGAAATACGTGCCCGCGGTTATGGGCAGATGGGAATTTGTTAATGTCCGGTTGTAGAAAACTTGAAGTTGATCTTAATTAAAATACATCAACCGCGTGTGTAACCGTGATGGTCTCTTCTCGGCGGAGTCCGCGAAGTGAACACAGTGTTGGAGTAATGTTTGACGTAGGTTGTTCTAGGATCACTTCTTGATCATAGTTTCTCCATCGTGCTTTGCCTTCTCTTCTCGCTCTCTTTTGCGAATAGGTTAGCCACCATATATGCTAGTCGCTTGTTGTAGCTCCACCTCATACCTTTTACCCTTCCTATAAACTTAAATAGTCTTGATCGCGAGGGTGTGAAATTGTTGAGTCCCCGTGACTCACAGATACTTCCAAAACCAGTTTGCAGGTGCCGATGTTACCGAGCAGGTGACGCAACCAAGCTCAAGGAGGAGCTAGATGAGATCTCGTTCATTATGTCGTTTCCGCTTCCAGTTCATCAGTAGTGGAGCCTAGTTGGGGTCGATCGGGGATCTGTGTAGCATTTGGGGTAGTCTTCTTTTATTTTGGTTCCGTAGTCGGACCTTGATTGTATCTGGTTGATGTAATGCTTTATTCATG